>NW_018406886.1:94193-129662 GCF_002113885.1 Mizuhopecten yessoensis
CACGGCGTGTCATTAACCTTGTTATAGTAGAGTGATATAACATGGCGTGTCATTGACCTTGTTATAGTAGAGTTGTATAACACGGCGTGTCATTAACCTTGTTATAGTAGAGTGATATAACATGGCGTGTCATTGACCTTGTTATGGTAGAGTTGTATAACACGGCGTGTTAGTAACCTTGTTATAGTAGAGTGGTATAGCACGGCGTGTTATTGACCTTGTTATAGTAGAGTTGTATAACATGGCGTGTCATTGACCTTGTTATAGTAGAGTGATATAGAACGGCGTGTTATTAACCTTGTTATAGAAGAGCGATTTAGCACGGCGTGTTATTGACCTTGTTATAGTAGAGTGATATAGCACGGCGTGTTATTAACCTTGTTATATTAGAGTGACATAACACGGCGTGTCATTGAACTTGTTATAATAAAGTGATATAGCACGGCGTGTTATTAACCTTATTATATTAGAGTGACATAGNACCACGGCGTGTCATTAACCTTGTTATAGTAGAGTGATATAACATGACGTGTCATTGACCTTGTTATAGTAGAGTTGTATAACACGGCTTGTCATTAACCTTGTTATAGTAGAGTGATATAACATGGCGTGTCATTGACCTTGTTATAGTAGAGTTGTATAACACGGCGTGTTACTGACCTTGTTATAATAGAGTGATATAACACGGCGTGTTATTTACCATGTAATAGTAGAGTGATATAGCACGATGTGTCATTTACCTAGTTATAGTAGAGTGATATAACACGGCGTGTTTTTGTCCTTGTTATAGTAGAGTGATATAGCACAGCGTGTTATTAACCTTGTTATATTAGAGTGACATAACACGGCGTGTCATTGAACTTGTTATAGTAAAGTGATATAGCATGGTATACCATTGACCTTGTTAAGTAGAGTGATATAACACGGCGTGGCATTAACCATGTTATAGTAGAGTGGTTTAACACGGCGTGTCATTGGTTATACTAGAGTGTTTAGTTGACCTTGTTGTGGTTAATTTGTATAACACTGAGGAGGGTGATTAACCTTGTTATAGAAGAGTGGTATAACACAGCGTGTTATTGACCATGTTATAGTAGAGTGGTTTAACACGGCGTGCCATTGGTTATACTAGAGTGGTTAGTTGACCTTGTTATGGTTAATTTGTATAACACTGAGGAGGGTGATAGGTTATAGTAGAGTGGTATAACACAGCGTGTTATTGGCCTTGTTATAGTAAGACACTGTAATTTGGATTGTCGGTGACCTTATTATACACCGTGGTGACACAACCCAACAAGTATGTCAATCAATACGTGTATGCATGGACGACATTCGTTTGACTGTCTGCCGCCATAATGTCACACACACTTCGCAGTACTGAAAGCCTACAGGCTTGACGTTTGGCTGAGATCGAATGCAAACACGGCATTATAAGGTGGCGCCAGCAGTTCGTTATTAATTTCTACCTGGTAATGTAACTATCAGGGGGAGACAATTTGCGACGCTTGTAGTCGAGGTCGTCTGCTATCGGAGACAGATGCTGAGAGGTGAGCACACGTGATGTTTCAAAGATGGCTACTTGGAAGGTATTAGAATGACGGCCAAGCATGGACACACTCACACAAAACGGTTCACAATGAAGATGTCTCTCTGACACATCAAGGTGGCGGACGGAAATAGTATTTATTAGCGTTTGTGCGACAAGGGACCCGGATTTAAAGGACAGATCTTGCATGTGTGACAGGTGAGTTCTAGCGTATGGAGAAGTTTAATTGTTCTGTCTTTATGTCTTAACACTAGATCCAGTTATGTAATGTTTAAGAACAAGAGCGTTGTTGGTATTACCCGTGAATATAACATGCACGAAGTCCTTTTTGTGTTTAACCAAATGAAATGTTTTATCAAACAACAGACGTGTTTGCTGGCATATTGTATGCTCTGTCATACTGTATGCTCTGTATGACACTAAATGTCTGGGAGTGCCTTCGGCCTTTGTGGCTTTGTTGACCTGACGGAAGTTGAGGGGCATTTTTTGCCACTCAATAACGGTATTACACATGTTTAATATCTTCATGCTTTGTAAGTCATGTTGTTCTACATACGACGAAGCATTGAAAGACGGTTAATCAGTTTTGTCCTCGTGTTTGAATATAAGTTCTGATATTGTCTTCTTATATGGAGATGCACGTGTCACACACATGTGGTTGAACCTGTTAAACTTGGTAATAGATGCAGTATGCCAAATAGGAACTACTCTGTAACATACAGCTATCGGTGGTGCTTGGGGCCAGAAACTTGGAAATCCTGATTTTAATAATTGTTGAAGGGAAGTTGCGTAAACACCCTTACGTACATGCCTAAATGTCGTTAGCAAATAGAGACAGCAATGCTTAAGTTGTCTTCGTGTTGTTCTTACTTAGTGATGTTCATACTTCAGTTTTCTTATTGTTGTCCCCTGTAAAGATTTATTGCAGTAGTGGCTTTTATACTGATGTTGTCCTAGCGGTATCCTTGTGGAGGATTCAAATATTAATGTAAGAATTTTTTTCACTCGTAGGAACTTCGATACGTGTTTAGGCTTTGTAGTTTTCCTGAACTATGTATTTCTATGTTGGCGTTTACTTCGTCTTGTCCCCAACAAGAAATTTCAATACACGTTTGAGTGTAGTGTGGTGCTCGTTAAAGGGGATAACTACGCAGATTTTTATGATGGTATCACGTTTTCGTTGGATAAAATAGCTTCAATATATGGCGTATCCAGTTAATAAATCGTGACCAGGGAGTTCAGGGAACGGCTTGTGTGGGAACATTAACGTCTTCTGCGCCCCCAAACATCACGACGCGTTAGCTTACACTAGGTGTGACAAAACATTGTGGCGTGGTACAATTATTACAGGCTGGATTTAGTACGTGACATTTTGGGAATAACACAAAGTGTAACAGTTTTTAATTATGGCAAAACAAATGGCGAGACAATACATACAGCGTGGTACTACCACTGGGGTGACAGTACGTGACAGCGTGGTACTAACACTGGGGTGACAGTACGTGACAGTGTGGTACTAACACTGGGGGTGACAGTACGTGAAAGCGTGGTACTAACACTGGGGTGACAGTACGTGAAAGCGTGGTACTAACACTGGGGTGACAGTACGTGACAGTGTGGTACTAACACTGGGGGTGACAGTACGTGAAAGCGTGGTACTAACACTGGGGTGACAGTACGTGACAGCGTGGTACTACCACTGGGGTGACAGTACGTGACAGCGTGGTACTACCACTGGGGTGACAGTACGTGACAGCGTGGGACTAACACTGGGGTGACAGTACGTGACAGTGTGGTACTAACACTGGGGGTGACAGTACGTGATAGCGTGGTACTAACACTGGGGGTGACAGTACGTGACAGCGTAGTACAAACACTGGGGTGACAGCACAAGACAGCGTGGTACTAACACTGAGGGTGACAGTACGTGACAGCGTGGTACTAACACTGAGGGTGACAGAACGTGACAGCGTGGTACTAACACTGGGGTGACAGTACGTGGCAGCGTAGAACAAACACTGGGGTGACAGCACGTGACAGCGTGGTACTAACACTGAGGGTGACAGTACGTGACAGCGTAGTACTAACACTGGGGTGACAGTAAGTGACAGCGTGGTACTAACACTGGGGTGACAGTACGTGATAGCGTGGTACTAACACTGGGGTCACAGTACGTGACAGCGTGGTACTAACACTGCGAGTGACAGTGCGTGACAGCGTGGTACTAACACTGCGAGTGACAGTACGTAACAGCGTGGTACTAACACTAGGGTGACAGTACATGACAGCGTGGTACTAACACTAGGGTGACAGTACGTGTCAGCGTAGTACTAACACTGGGGTGACAGTACGTGACAGCGTGGTACTAACACTGAGGGTGACAGTACGTAACAGCGTGGTACTAACACTAGGATGACAGTACGTGACAGCGTGGTACTTACATTGGGGGTGACATCACGTGACAGCGTGGTACGAACATTGGGGGTGACATCACATGACAGCGTGGTACTAACACTGGGGTGACAATACGTGACAGCTTAAGACTAACATTGATTATAACCATGCCTTATGTTGTTTTTTCCAGATACATCTTACATGACATGTTAATTGCTTGTTTTCTATTTCGTACATGATCTAGGATCATGTATCTAGGACGTGGTTTAGTATAGTGCTGTACCGATTTCATTTTGTCAGTTTAAGTTCATATCTCTAAGTTAATCAACCTATGCTTTGATGTATTTTGTTTATTGATATTTTTGCGTGGTTTATGGTGTTTAGCGTCGTATTAACCTGGTTATTGTAAGGTCCTTTAAGGACATGCATTCATATCTTTAATGTATGCGTGTGCTGGAGGCGTTATGCTGACGTATTTGCGCAAATCTGTTGCTGACTTTAGAGTATTATCTCACTGAAATACCATGCCGAAGCCACCCAGCACAGCGTTCCACCCGGTCACATGATACGTATAACAGGTAAACTATTCCCCTACCGCGATCCTTAAAAACTTTAAAAGGCAAACAGGGAGAATCAGGCACCAATCCTAAGGCTTTGGTTTGTCCTGGTTTGTTGACAGAACACATTACCTTTCTCATTTGAGCAAATGCTCAGCACCAAGGCAAACAGACAGATGTATCTGAAGCCTAAAACAGCGAGGAACTGCCAAGTGAGGCATCAGACAATGTAACATCAGTTAGAAAGGTGAGAAACTATAAAGATCCCAAAGATGCGATGGGCGCTTTTTGACCGCTTCTGTGTCACATAAACCAATTCTGCAGAGGGGTCCCTTATTAGTCACCTTTTACGAATCATGCAGTGGCTCACAGCAGGTATATCTAATTTTTTTCCCCAAATCCCCCACCTGCAGAGATGTATTACTTAATAGACAGTTCCCCTAAATTATATCAATAAATAAACGTGTACATGTTCGAAGAATAATTAGACTTACTAAATGTACATGTCGTTGGAGGCGACTAATGAACGCCATTGTCAGTGGCGGAGGGCTACTGACATTCTGCTACCACTAGCCCTCTACTTCTTAATCGCGGATTCGAGACCTACATGGGACAGTCGCCAGGTACTGACTGTATATTGGTGGTTTTTCTCCGGTAACTCAGACTTTCCTCACCACCAAAACCTGGCACGTCCTTAAATGACCGTGGATGTTCATGGGACGTAAATCACAAACAAACCAAACCAAACATTTGCATAGGGGTAATTTCAGAAACGGCACGGCACTGTGTTGTATCTTTGAGCAAGATACTTTTCTCCGCTTGTTCTAGTCTACTCAGCTGTATGTGAGTACGTGGTTGGGCAATGCTAGAACTGTAGAATGCTAGCTGTGAGCGCCAAAATGACAGCAACGGCTGGATGCTTCCAAGGGAGTTGAGAAAGATATTGGCTGGTTGCAAAGGCCCTATAACTACGGATAATATTTTGTGAACCTCTTTGAGACGACCTACGAACTAGGTTGTGATAAAGTGGTATATAAGAACCTCGAATTATTATTATTATCAATTATTGAGTATCTCCCCGCGTGTGTAGCATATGATAAGGGGTAACCTATGCGGGGCCCCTGTAGAAGTGTCTTTCTATGTCCTCTGCTTAAAGGACACTGAAGAGTCAACGTTAATATTCTAACCCTAATGTAACAGTTATGGCCTTCTTACCTATTCTTTCATTTCCGCTGTGTGTCGTTAATGATATCAGCATTCTACCATACACTTAAGGTATATCATATAGCTAATACCTTACGAATTTAGATCACTCGACAGAAATTCATTTTTGTCATTTTTTTATGTGCAATTCTTAAGATAGATTGTCAAAATAGCGATGTTATGACAATTTTCATGAAAACAGTGGTCATGTATCATCATAGTAAACAATATTTGTATTGTCTATTTTTTGGCATCCATCCCCCCACCCCCAAAAAACCCAAAAAAAAAACAAACAAAAAAACAAAAAAAAACAAAAACCATTTCAAAATATCTTATTTAATCAATCCGATTTAATGGCGATTGGGCAACAGGCAAAGCCTATACCAGCCCTCTCCCTCATCAAAACATCACATCAAAGGAATTGTTGAATGGTTGAGGATGTTTGTTAATGTCTTAATTTCTCAGCTATAAATACACTGTATATTGATGCTACTTAAAAACAACAAATTAAAAACAAAAACCACATTATATGTGCTAAGAATTGAATGTGATACATTGAGCATTACTTGATGACAAAATATGATTATCATAACCTCTTTTTCAAATCCTATGTTGTCTCTGCTGTGTGTCGACCTCCTCTGCTTTAACGTTTTTTGTACGGTATCATGTTTGTCAGTTGTAAAACGTACATATCTAGTATTTAGTTCGGACACATCAAACAAATTTGTTATCTTATATGACACGAGTATGATACACGAATTTGTCTCCAAAACAATGTTGTTTATTATCGTCATTGGTTTGTGACGCTGGCGGGACGTCAGTCGTGAGGCTGGACTCTTGAGCACGTGCGAAGTCCTGATAATCAGTCAAATAGGCATACACGCGGCCTACACTGACCGTCGCGTGACGTCAGTGGACAGCACGTGGTCTGATCTCTGTTTCATTCTTGATTGCAAATTTCTCGGCTGTGATATTGGGAAAGAGATTGCTGGGATTGAGAGGGATAATCTTCCGGAATGACCTGACAAACCTTTTCCTGACCGTGTCTGCTCAGACACACAGATGAGGCGTTCCTGGCTCGTAACAACTTTGACACTCGATTTGAACTTGACTTTAACAAGACAGGTACCAGTGAGGTGTAAATAATTTCGTTGTAATGCCGCACATGTGACGTGTTACGTTTAATTCGTAAAGGATTCCAGTATCACTGCGAAAAAACCTGAAGCTATGCACCGGAAACCGATTTTGCCGGCATGCCTATATATAGATTTGCCGAAAAGAAATCATGCCTTACAGGACTTTAAAGATTAATAGAGCTGAAATCATTTTTTTTTTAATAATCAGCAACAGTGTTCCGAGTGTAAAAAAATTCAACGAGACTAGGCTGGATTCGAACCCTAGATTCAGATTGGTATATAACGCTCTAACCGACTGAGCTAAGCAAGGGGAGGTTACTGTATTACGAAAACACACAGAGCATTGGGACATGGGTCTGTAAAAATCCAAACGACATTAACTTCCGATTTATTTCCAGGTTTACACAAAATCATATTCGATCTCTGCTCGTTCATAAAGTTTTACTTGTTAGCAGCGAATTTGAAATGAAGATAATAAAATATGTTTTAGACAATAACCTTGTCGTTAAACTCAAAGTTCTTTCATATCGTTTAATATAGTGTTGCTCTAGAATTGCGACTTTCCCTTGGTATGGGATTAAAACTCGCGCTCATGCATGACTTCCCCTGCGGGTAAATGATTCCTTCCCTCCTTCAATCTTAAGATAAACCAATCAGAGGCGCGCTGGCAAAAATTTGCCAGCGAATCGGAATAGCATGGTTGATAGATAAATAGCGAGGGGTATCGAACAGATTAGTTTTCCAAAACAAATATGGCGGCGGGAACTGACGTTTCTACGACGCCAAGGAAAACGTACCCATTGGGTAATAATTGCGTAGGCAACACCGCCATACAGTCTTTTCTAATAAAGCTTCTAATATCTTTTTCTGTTCGGGTTTCAGGCGATCAATCTCAAATAACTTCAGAACTTTCGCATCATTCTCATCAATGTCTGCCATATTTGTTACAACTCCGAGCGCCCTTTTGAAAGAAGGTCTCTGATTGGTCAAAATTGAATGAGTATTTATAAATATATAGGTCACCTGAACGTGACCCTGACTGTGACACACTGAGATGCGAAATTAACGAAGCCATGTAACATGATTTTAATCAGATTGTCCTTCCTTCCTTCCTTCCGTTTAGTAATATGGTCCTTCCCACTGGCGAGTAATAATTCCAGTACAGTTTGATATCTTCCGCTATATAGTTAATTTTATGTTTTTTAATCATACAACCAAGGTCTATGTCAGTCATCGGTTTTTGCAAGCGTCCTTTGTTTCAAACTGTTTCTGATACGAAGTGTCACGGTCATATCACGACGATTCGAGATCCAGAATTCCAACTATAGATTCAGCCATCAATTGTACAGTTCTCCTCACAGTTTTCTATTGTTGTGTGATGATAAATCAATTTGCCACGATACATCGAGGTCGACAAGAGATCGCCCCCGGCCAAATGTCATCGTTTAGCGACATATTTGATTTATGGGCGTTCATATTCAGCTTGGCATAAGGATGTATTCCTCTACTTTTGAATAGATGCAGTCCCATAGTGAAGGTATATCCAACAAATATTAAATGATTGTGGCTTAACTTCTATTTGGAATGCTCATTTCGTAGAAGATTTAAATACTTCCTGCTTAAAATTAAAGGTTAAACAAATTCTCTATGAACAATTTCTTCAAAATTGGGAGAATGATGTATTTTATTCATCGAAAGCAATACGTTATAGATTTTTTTTTTAAATGCAAGTTTAAAGATTATTTAGATCTTTCAACTGAAAACGAAAGACATGTTTTGTGCAAATTTATAACAACGAATCTTACATTTATCATCGAAACCGGAAGATGGAATAGCATTGACCATCAAAATAGAATTTGCACATATTGTAACAGCCCGCAAATTGGAGACGAATTTCATTACCCTTTGCAATGTCCATCACTTACTGAATACAGAAAAACATATTTAGATAAGTACTATTATATATAAGACCCCACATTTTACAGTTTAACGAGCTGATGAATTCCAAACATGTAAGTACCTTGAAAAAACACCTATGTGCATTTATAAGAACGATCTTTAATAATATTTGTCCTCCATGATATAAATTATTTGAATGATATTGATTAGCTTGTGATTGTGAGACTTACCTTATGAACAACTGTATTGTAAATTATCTTCTAAATTTGTTTCTCTATAATTTTATTACACTGGCCCGTTTAAAAGCTAGACACTTCTATGTCAATTAAACACTGGCTGTTGATTATGGTCACATAGACATATCAAGGTTAGCAATAAGTTTGAGAACATGAATATCTTACTTCACGCGCGCGTCTATTTGAATATCATTTTTAGAAACTTATTTTTTTTCATAAATAATGCTAGTTTGGAGAAGAAATTTGACCAAAACCTTCTTTTGAGTTAAAATATCAAAACTGTGTGTAACATTCTGCTGATATTGATAATCTATCCTACAACATTAGCCAAAATACCAAAGTGTCCCGTCCATGGTGCAGTTTCATCTGTTTAAGAGTTTACGTAACCCTAATAGTACAATTTCGCGATCTATTTAGGGAACCACGTGTCGGAAATATCAACTTAAATAGAAAATAGAAATGGAAGAAGCCTTTTTTATCAAAATTGAAAGATTGGAATTGTTACTATGGTATAAAATGCATCAGTATTTAACTGAATAGCGTCCCGTTTCGGATACAGTGACGGTAGCATTGTATTTTACGACAAACAAAGTGACTTGTACCATATATGTAGGGCTATAGACAAGCAATGTTCGGGATATGCAATAAAAGGTCAGGCATTTCACACTTTGAAAATATGATAAAAACAAGATGTTGTAGCACACAATTAGCCGGAATACTTTTGGTTTGACCTTATCAAATAAACGAATTGAAAAATTACGGGTTATGAACATTTAGCCCATTTTGCGCTATATCAACGTGATGTTCTAATTCTTTGGGGCTTTTGTCATTGTAGTTCCGCGTAAGTTTTTTTGAAGAACATTGGACATTGAAACGGGCAATGATAAGTAATACTTTCCATGAAATACCTCCTCGTAGTCCTCGTAAAACATATTCATACGTACAATGCAAACGTGCAGTCTGAGACTCGTCAGATGCTCACATATTTATAATTCCTGTAGGAACTCTATCTTAATCAGAGATTTATAACGATAGAGTTCCTGCACAGCTCCTATATAAAGATGTATGAAATGGAAGACGGTGAGTGATCAAAGTACTCACGTGGTTTATAGTAATTGAACATTGATATCGCCAACGAAACTTGTAATTCCCAATAGATAAATGCTTCCGCTATACGATCCAACTAAAACTGATATAAATGTATTGCACATCACCGCAATAGTTCTTAATTCTAACGTAACCAAAATATCACTTTAAAATGTCCGCCATCTTTGTTTACAACATCACGCATGCGCAGAGAAGCAGCAAACGTGTATTGCTTTTAGTCAAGAGGCCACCAAAGGGAAATCAGTAAATCGTTCTGTTTGTTACAGAGAAAGTTTAAAAGTTTATATAGGAGCTGTGCAGGAACTCTTTCGTTATAAATCTCTGATTTAGATAGAGTTCCTACAGGAATTAACATATTTATAGATTGGAGTTACCTCCCTTAGACATGTAGTAATAATCCTTAATTGTTTAAAAAAATGTTGTTTGCACTACTTCTTCTTTATTTCGTCAATTTGAATCATACTTTGTGAATTGTACACATAATACTTTGAGAGGATGTGAATGAATTTTTAGCCCACTATCATCTGATGGTGGCCTATTCAAATCACCCTGCGTCCGTGGTCCGTCGTCTGTCCGTTTTCGTCGTCCGTCGTCCGTCGTCCGTCGTCCGTCCGTAAACAATTCTTGTTATCGGTATTTCTCAAGAAGTACCAGAGGGATCTTTCTCAAATTTTATATGTAGGTTCCCCTTGATCCCTCGTTGTGTATGTTATATTTTGAGACTGATCATAAAAACAAAATGGATTAAAAGAAGAACTAAACAGATCTTTCTCATATTGCAATGATCGATTCTATTTCTTTCACATTAAGTACTGTACTAGTAAATATATGAAATGACAAACTCACTTGAAGGTTGGCTTTCATACACATCAGTATTAAGTTTAGATCAAAAGTTACCTCAAGGTGCATTTACTGTTAACATGACGCAATCAAACAGATTAGAGGAAAGATGAGAAAAGATCGAACTGACAAAGAACTAATGAAGATGGTACAAAGGTGGGCGCCAATATCCGTCTGGGATCTCTTGTTATTAAAACGTTGTTGGAACTAATCCTTGTAGAGTGCATGATAGATGATGTGAATAAAGTATGAAAATATGAGATTCAATGAAATTTAAATGTATTGCGTTTTCTCTTCCTATTGCTTTTTTAAACAGTTCTTCCCGAAAGAAATATTCTGATGTCTGGTGACAAAGGTATCTTTTTTTTTTTAATATTCACAATATTCAATTCTCAAAACTATTATGCTTACATCCAGGTTTCCTTGCAATATGACTTGTGTGGACCGGAAACAGCCGACTATCTTTCGTGTTTAGTTAATTATTTATTTTTCATACCTGTGATATTTTATCATTTACTTTTTGCCTTCCTGACGAAAACAGGTGATATACATTGAAATAGTTCCGTGCTTATCTCAATTAATAGTGTTAGCTAGCCATTCGGTCAAGGTCAACATTAACATTAGACTTACTATCAAGTGTTCTATATTTTTTATTAAGGTTCATGAGTTCCCGACATACATTTTAACCTTGATTGACATGATATCACTGCTAAATGGTGTCAATTGAACGTTTAGAATGTCAGATGACGAGGCCACGGTCATCCAAATGGGCTGCTGTCTTTATGATCTCATTATCGAACCATTAACCATAGAGCCTGGACGTCTGTTAATTGTAATGTATCTGTCGGCATTGATATAATAAACTGACCTTAAAACAATATGTGTGTCACTATGCTAGAACCATCTATGTAATGACGTCTGTAAATTGAAATGTATCTCGGTATTTATATATAATATAATAATCTGACCTTAAAAACAAAATGTGTGTCACTATGCTAAAACCATCTATGTAATGACGTCTGTAAATTGTAATGTATTTGTCGGTATTTATATATAATATAATAAACTGACCTACAAACCAATATAGATGTGTCACTATGCTAAAATTATCTTTGTGATGACGTCTGTAAATTGTTACGTGTATATACATAATGTATCCGCCGGTGTTAATATAAGTAATTGATCACCTGCAGACAAACACGTGTGTCACTATGGTATTAATCCGTTAAGGAGTGGTCTTTTCAGGATGGCGGCCGTTACCGTCAGCAGAAGGTACATGTAGTTGTCTATTTCAAAACTGATGTTTCTAAACATGATCGGAGCACAGTCTATAGCAACGTGAACCGGGAAATGTGCAAACATCATGTTTTGCCCCTCAGCAACAGTCAAATACTTTAAAAACCACGCACAAAAAAGCGCTGATTTTTTTCGGGGAGACGTGAAACAGCGTTTAATTTTTTTCTTTTCTTAATTAAATGGCGATTTTTGGAAGATTTCCTTCATCAGTCTAGACCCCTAAAGGAGTAGTGTACAACATATAGGTTATTTATAATATAACCCTGTACAATAAGAGCAATAAAACAATCAGAACTGACGTGTATAATGTCAAAGATTGGTCTCTAAGAAATGTTGCTGGGTTTTACAATAAATGTCAAGGATTGGTCTCTTAGAAATGTTGCTGTGTTTTACAATAAATGTCAAGGATTGGGCTCTTAGAAATGTTGCTGGGTTTTACAATAAATGTCAAGGATTGGTCTTTGGATTTTAGTCAAGGTATGGTCTTTAAAGATTGTGAGGAGGCTCTTAGAAGAACAAAATAATTGTGGTATAAATACTCCATAAGATGGTATGGCTGCAATGTTACTGTCGAGAAAGGGAAAGCACACAATTGGAAAATCAAATTCATCGCGTTTGTCATAAAGTCTAGTTGAAAGATATCCGTTGATGTCACGTTTTAGAAATAAATCAAGATAAAAGCCAGACCGGCAAATGTGGTAGTATCCGTAATCTCTAGTTCGTTTCACTAGAACATGTAAAGAGAATACACATTGCAGCACTGCATACATACAACGTAGGGAAATCTTTGAAAAAAAAATTATGACAAAAACATGAGACGAGGTCTGGCTAATCAACTGCGTAGATGTGACTCTCTGTGTCACACCGTTGGGCGGTAGGTCTGGCTAATCAACTGCGTAGATGTGAATCTCTGTGTCACACCGTTGGACGGTAGGTCTGGCTAATCAACTGCGTAAATGTGACTCTCTGTGTCAGGCCGTGGGGTGGTAGGTCTGGCTAATCAACTGCGTAAATGTGACTCTCTGTGTCACATCGTTGGGTGGTAGGTCTGGCTAATCAACTGCGTAGATGTGAATCTCTGTGTCACGCCGTTGGGTGGTAGGTCTGGCTAATCAACTGCGTAGATGTGAATCTCTGTGTCACGCCGTGGGGTGGTAGGTCCGGCTGATCTACTGAGTAGATATGACTATCCGTGTCACACCGTGGGGTGGTAGGTCCGGCTGATCTACTGCGTAGATATGACTATCCGTGTCACGCCGTGGAGTGGTAGGTGCAATATTTATTCAGGAGTGGTTTGACTTTCTGTGTCACATTGTGTTATGGTAGATATGAAGATAACATAAATGTACTTTTGTATTTAATTTCTCCTTTGTGTGTGGTGCAGGAGACTAAGACACAGTACCAGCAAGTTTCTAAATATACTGATGAAGTGAGTTATGAGATGGTTTCTTCTGTTGTCAGGAATCCCCATGATGAAGGAAAATAAGTTTTGGGAAAGCTCGTAAGTGATGCATTGTCTGCTTAAAACTAGATAGAAAGGACATATTATTAAAGCTTACAGCAATCGTTGGTCGGACCTTTATCTTCCGTCTCTGTAACTATATTCAACTGTCGGGCGCCATTATCTGCTGCCGACTCCCCTGCGAGGTCTTCGATACACTTAGACCATTTAGAAATTGTTTTACCCGCTGTATGACGCTAAATCACGCCCCAGAGACTTAATTATGAGGAAGATTTCTATCTTCATCCATGTAGAACTAGATTACTTGACGAACATTTTATGTTTTTTTCTGTGGATTGCTTTTGTTGCAAAACAGACAGTTAGGATAATACCGTTGAGTAAGCACACAGCATTTATTTTCTTGCCAAAAGTAACAGAAGAGTACATACACTTAACTTACACAAAAGTGTTAATGATTGACAAGAAACCCTCATGTTACACCCTGTTGAATTTTAATAGATTGCAAACTTGGCTTGATATATCTATTTAGGAGAAGAATGGACGAAAAGGAAGTGACATCTATATGATCAGCCGGAAGAAATTACGAATTACCTCCTTCGTTGTCGCCGATTGAAATAATATCTTATTATATACCTGTTATGAAGTATTTTGAAATCTTCCTGTGATTTATTAATTTTGCGATTCAATTGTGATCTCTTATACTTAAAAATGCAATGTAATACGACCGTCTGCCCTCCTCTTTCCCCGTTTTTACGATAGTTGAGTTTACACCGTTTGTTCCTCTGCTTGCGCACTGCTATATCGACACAGTGATGGGTCTGAAAATAGAAATATGAACAATAGAAAATTAAAATTCTCATTTCGCAGCAGCAGCAGTCGAGTTCAATATTCTTTTTAATGGTTCACTAAATACAAACGTGATTTTATTTTACAACAATTATGAAACAAGTTATTCAAACTTATATTAATCACCCTTGTTGGCTCTGATGTAAGAACGCGGGGAGGGGGGTCTAAATGTGGGAGGAAATCGGAGTACCCGAAGAAAACCCGCGAGGTCTGGCAGGTGACCCAATACCTTTTAAGTACAATCGGCGAATTGAACCTTGGCCGAATTCGTGAGAGGAGATATGCTATCCACTGCCGATAATGATCGGCGCGATAATGATTCACTTTCATGCTTTATAGAGAAAATGGATTTGTACCAAGATTAAATTATTTTATAAACACTATTGTGAGTTTGCGTTCGAGCTGTATATTAAACACAAAGACATGGAGACGCACAGTGGATTTCTTACTTACAAATATAGTTTGCTATTAAATTCTTGAACTATATGACGTAATTATACTGATATTATAGATTGAGAACTAGTGCAAATGTGTAGACGGTATCGAGCTGCATATCGAACATCCTATTGCCCTCGTTTGGGACCTTAATGTCCATTTTGAAGATTAATCGACCAGATCTATCGATAAGTCTGGCCTGGATCCATCAGTTTCATTCGATTTCTTTGCCTCAGTTGAACTGCGTCGTAACAGTTTCCACAAGACTGTTCTGTTAAAGGCCATTTCTTTTCTTCGGTCTGCTCTGACTAAGAAGGTTCTTGCTATGTACATCAACATGAACAGGGAATGGGTTGAGACGGTCATTGCAGTTATCATTTTGTTCCATAACCTTTGCATAACCTTCCATGTGGTTTGTTGGTTAATTACCGCGGACCCATCTAAATATTTTGCAACTTGGGAGACTCTGTTTGATACAGAAAATCCACAATTCATACAGGTTCAGTCGGCGTCGGTGATAATTTTAAGTTGTAGATTTTGGAGAAAGCGTAAGAAAGCATAACTCTTTGAAATTCGAGGTGGTAATACTATGATAAGCAGGTATGAGAATCGAAAGATAACTGTCCTTTTTTCTTTGAACCTTATTACTGCAACATCGAATCATTTGAAGTATCGTCTGATTTAAGCTGTTCTTGACAACTTGAAGAAGGATGAAAGGCCAATTATTGATATTTGGGGAGTTTCGAAAAGTTCACATTGAAATTTATTCCGCGTTGTATCAATACTCGGGAGCTTTTCATTAGTAAGCCATGAACGCAGATTACAGTCCTGATGTTAGAGTTTCTCTTTCTCAGTTATATTTTCAACAACTTAAAGACTGGGCTCACTCAACATAAATCGATTCTGATTTCAGTATCAAAACTTCTTGGATATTCAATGGAATAACGTAATCTACAGTTCCGCAAATCGGTTATACTGATTAAGAATAAGAATATGTTGACAGTGAAAACACACCTGGAAAAGTGGGGCTGCTAATTAATGTATCTACTGCGTATAGTAATGATTGAGATCAGGTATGCGAGAACACACATTGGCATTACTGTGATAAGTTTGACTCGCATTTGTGACGTAATTGTATATTTGGTTTAGCTTCAACTATTTATTGAAGTTGAAACGGACATGCTAAAACCATTTCTAAAGCCAAAAGTGTCTTTCGCAAAGGTAGTGTCTAAACTGATGATGAAAATCGACAGCAGCAGACGAGATCTCCTCACTTCCCCGGGTAACGTTCCCGGTAAGTTCCTAGATATATAATTGCGTAAGAAATTACTTTCTCTTTCCTATTTAGTCACTTGGACGGAAAAACCATATGGATATGGGTGAACAAATCTGTGTCTAGGACAATTTCACTGTGATGTAAAGGAAAGAGATGTGCTGAAGCAGATTTGACGATCTCCGATGTCTTTACAGATGTCTTTTGTGCATCTTTCAATCCTTTTTGACCTTTCAAACAAAATACGCATGTGAATCATTTTGAGCGTTTCGACACCGTCTTTCTACGCTCTTTAAGTAATGAACCATGCATGAGCTCTTCAACAAACCTTTCGATTATCTTTTACGTTTTCTTCAAATTACTTGGCATCACAGCCAAGTAAATATCCCTTCGTAAGTGACTTGGCCGTTCTATTGTTTCAAGACACCCAGACAAATTCCAATCCCTCTTACTCAGGTCTAGTATTGGCCGTTGTGAAACGGATGTGTTTTAATGTCCGTCTCATTTACAGAATATTTGTTAAATAACAAAACGTTATTGGATTAAGTACTTTGATACCGTAGGTTTGAGAAATATTATCTTGATACCACACTAGGGAGAATAACACATACGGAGCGCCGTTGGTGTCTCAGTAATTACATATCTATTATTTAATTTACGTCATTACTAGATTTGAAGCTAAAGTGGACATCGTCATCTTCGTTTATACAATCACCACCGATACGGCGAGAGAGAAACAGAAACGACAACTGAGATATCGTCTGTTGATATGGCAACGACAGATGTATTAATATCATTCATAACAAAGAAGCAATCTTTTCATTTTTTTTCGCAGCCTAGAACTGACAGGTCAATGAATTCTCTCAGGTACTGTTCTATCTAATTTCCTCAGTAGTAACATTTATGGTTTTTATCGTCGTCCGCTTTCCCAGGACCAGATTTAATTATCAGGGTTGACTGAATAGGTGCGATTTTCTCCTATGAGATCCGATGTCGAGCATGATTACATAATTTACAATCAGATCCTTTATTGTTGAAGACATTGATACTTTCCTGATTCTACACGAGACCTAGTCATCGAAGTCATAAGGAGACCAGGAATTCCGTGTCTCCCGTTTTAGCCGGGAAAGATTACCTTGTCACCCCTAAGGGTAGATAGCCTCGTGCCGATTAGCACGTGTTCAATCGTGACGTCATTCAAATGTGTCACCGTTAATTGTGACGTCATCAAAAGTTAATGGTGATATTCATACCAAACCAAAAAAATCACACCTCGGGTATAAGATTTCTCTGCCACACCCTCAAGGTAGAGGAAGATTCTATTTATCTTTACGGCCATAAACTGAACAGGGAATGCTTATCCTTTCCGGTCACACCTTGCACATGAAATGCTTATCCTTTCTGGTCACAACTAGCACAGGGAATGTTTATCCTTTCCGGTGTAGAACAAGAAATTCTTACCTTTCTGATTGCGATACCCCTGGTTCATAATTGCTGTATTGGCACTTCTTACAAAGTTTACAATGTTACACAGCATATGTCCAAGTGTCATTCTTATGCAATTTTTGACAGTTCTTTTATGGTCAAAAACAAGTACTGATATTGCCTTTTAGGTTCATACAGTTATGAAGCTGTAAATATATATATTTACTACAGATTAACGAAAAGAGAAACGTGATTATTCTATTGAAACCCGCTGGTATCCGGATGTGACGTCAAACTGGGATGGGTCAAAACGACCTGATTTCAGTTTAATGTCATAGTGTCATTTCAGTGGGTTACGAGCTTGATCTTTCGGTCGCGCAGGCGTTAGCTAAACACGTTTAAAGGCTAACGTTGGCTGTCAATGTTCGTCATACCAGTCACGTTTAAAAGGACTCGGTGACCTTGTGGTGTTAATGTCAAAATATATTTGTTTGCCCACCTAGAAATCAAGAAGAGAAACCCTCATCATGAACTTACTTCTAGAGGTAGGTGTGATGATGCTTGTTTTATGAAACAACTAGGAGTTCTTCTTATCAAAGTGCAAAACATCCTCAATATATCTTGAAATGACAATGTCATAAATTAATTGACCTGCTTCGTCATGTCCGATGTTCTTAAATATTGTGACAAGGGGGAGATGAATATAATGAACATATTGATGAATGACGCGAACGACATTGTAATAAATCGTATATTAAAATGGAAAGTGATAGACGCCTTATTTGATGCCCACTACAACCCACCATGACCCAATGGGTGATAAAGTAGAAACGAATGTACGCTTATGTATTATAAGATGTGTTGGATAGTGTTGGAGGAGAACGCCGACTGTAATGATATTCGGGTGAATCTGTTGTTCATTACAATACACACCCAAGTCAAGGCGCTTGAAGGTCGTCACCTGTCAAACATTGCATTGGCTCCAATTTGAAGACTGTAAAATCTCAATTTCTTCGGCGCTTGTGACGTAAGTCGAAGCCAGATACATTTCTAGGATGGAGAAAACATTGGACTTCTGTCTGCCTCCCCCGCACGTCAGTTCGTCGTGTAGTATTGATTAGGCGAGACACACCACTGCAAACGTCTGTCTACAAACACCCTCTCCAACCTACACAACACTAAGATAGTTTGCTTAATACTTTCCCATCCCAGCACAGCATGTGAAATTATATTATATGGGAAAATGAAAAGATGGCAAACCTTTCAGGAATTTTGCAAGATAATGAACATACACAATAGTTATTGCTGTAAACAAGACAAGCTGGTCAGTGAACAGTATATGATTTAGAATACTATTAAGGAATATTTAATTTCAGGATTACAGGGGAAAATGGGGATTACCCGTTCAGGAAAATTCATATGATATATGCAACCGGAAGCAATTAGATCAAGTTATTGAAAAGCATGATTTGCCGCACGTATCTCAAACTTCACCACGTAACCACATCTAAGGCCACTATGACAATACACTAGGAACGGATGGGTCAACAGTCCCTATTAGCACCTAATTGTCGTCTGCTCAAATGGTTGCAAATTAGCGGCTCTGACGTAAAGGACTACAGACGGATTTAGGTGACAGCAGACAGAACACGGTGGCGTGCAGTGTAATCAATGACGTCACTTCTACAGCCAGCCTGCAAGCCGCAATCAGGAGATTTGATATTTTAGTTTAGGACCAATTGCTCTTAGAAAAATATCACGAAATGATGGCAGAGAATCCTCCTTTGTTGTCTTATAAAGAAGCACAACTGTTTGGTAATGCTGCAAAAAACAATATACATGTACGTGTATAGACCTTGACAGCTTTCTACTAAATAGTCTATGCATGGATTAAGTAGTGTCTAGGCGTATGTATGTCATGTGTCAACAACATGAAGTGGGTCCATATAAAGCAAGAAATAGAAAAGAATTGGAACGAAAGATAACGACGCGAAATGAAACGAAAGTAGTCATATTTCGTTTTGATTTCATTGCGATTCGTTTCGGTCTCAGTTCGTCTCAGAATATCTCCTAACATTTCTATAAAATGTCCGTTGCAGTGTTATTATAACATCAACATCATTCATTCTTCGGGTCCCTACAAAAACAGGAACGAGACAGAAACGAAGTTAAAAGAAAAGAAACTAAATTAAAACGAAACGAAAGATGGCTAAGTCCGAAGTTCGTTTGTCGGTATGTTTGTTGTGTGGTTGCTTTTGTCTGCATGTTATGAAAGACGTGTCAAGGTGAACGTATGAATAGCATATAAGGTTTATATGGGTTTTTTGGTTGTTTTGTTTCAAAATGATGTTGAACAATTATGTTCACTGCTGTACTACCCGCTGTATTGAAATTTGAAATTGTTTAGAATTATTTATTTAAAAAGCACCTACAAACCAACAAAACTCCATTAAAATTAAGAAACATTGATATATGAATAAGGCATTTAGATAAGGGAATTTGCAGGAAGTTTTACAGCGTTGCCAAGCGTAAACGAACATTCTCCAGTAAAGCAGGTCAAGTTACCTTTTATCCGAGAGATAATGCATAATTTATATCTTAAATGCGTTTTAGCATTAACGACTTTGTTTGCCATTGTTGAGCGTCATTTGCATTTAAAAACTTGTAATTGAAGAGAACTGGTGATGACATTTCACAGATACTGACTCAGAATCCAGAACACCATTTCTCCCCAATGATTGCTTCTGTTAACTAACCAACTCCCGTCCATCCATTACGCGGCTAGATATTGGTTAAATTTACGTTAAATTGGTTGATTAACACCTTCCGTCACGTTGATTGGTAACAAAAAAATATTGGACTATTCGTGGCTGTTTGAAGGATGACAGTCGTTGAATACTTGTTCCAACATAACGAACGTTCATGATCGTTGTAGTACCACTCATGAACGCTTCATTACACAAGTGTTCAGTTTACGAACTTTATGAGATACTATAAATAACATTTGAGTATACATCTGAAATTATAAGTGTCGGATATATTATGCAGAAGCCAAATCACCTCACCATACGCGACCCTTGTCGTCGTTTGTAAGTTAGCAAAGTCGGTCACTCGACAACGTAATAAAAGTTGTTGGAGGAATGCTGGCTTCTTGTCTTGTTTGTTTTAAAAACAGGAAAAAACCCAGATAGAGCTCCTTTTCTTTTGAAAGGTTTGGAAATAGTTTTGCCTTTTACAACTTCTAGGAATTGTTTTGCATATGGGTGAATGCGTAAATTAGTTTCAATTCTGACATTTATATCAAAAATTGAGTTCTTTGACGAAAATCAGGTAAAAACGCTAACGTACCTCCATTAAATCTCCTACAATTTTTGAGAAACTTAAGCTTTTCGTTGTTTTTTTCTTTCCAGATAGGTGTTTGACATCATGAAGAACATTGTAGCATTGCGTTAGAGCCCTGCGCATATTTTTGAATAATGTTCCGATAAAAATGATAAAAAAAATCAGAATAGGTGTTTTATTTTGCACCTTATAAAAAGTGCAATAGATGTCAAATACTTTTTTTAAAAGATTGTTTCCACAGATAACCAATATGAACATTCTTAAAAAATGTTGAACCTGGTAAAAAATGCAACAGGAAAAATAAAACTCCAATCGGAATCTCTGTGTT
Source organism: Mizuhopecten yessoensis (assembly GCF_002113885.1). Lineage (NCBI taxonomy): Eukaryota > Metazoa > Mollusca > Bivalvia > Pectinida > Pectinidae > Mizuhopecten > Mizuhopecten yessoensis. The sequence continues at coordinate 115,519 of NW_018406886.1, forward strand.
TTATCTGTCGTTTGATGTTGGAATTATCATAAAGCTTTACAGATAAACTTTATTGATTCTTTATTGATCCCCGCATCTGTAGCACAATTTATTTTCGAGATATGACTTAAGTTTGGAATTAAACTTTAACAATTAATTTAGGTACCATAAAGAACTAAATTGCAAAAAAAAATCAAACAAATCCCGGTATATCATTTATCACTTTTTAAAAAAAAAAGCTCAACGAAAAACGAAAACCAATTATGAAAGGAAAAGTTGATTTTTCTGCGATATAATGAAAATATTTGTTCCAAAAGCTTCACCATTGGCTTCATGAAATTCGCTAAAAACGTTGTAATGCGTGAATTATATGACGGAATTATTAAGCCATTTTAAATATAATATGTTACACAACAGAAAATATAATATGTTCATGTTTTCGAAAGAAAAACGTATTTTGTTGGATATCATACATTCTGACTTATAAATGGATATTGAATTTAATAAATGTATATCTAAATCGACAAAGTTTTCATATGTCTGCCTCAAATTATAAATCAGGTGTTATTCAGTGTTATGTTTGTTTTCGATCCATTGCACATGTATAAAAATCAACCTGAAGAGTTGTTACGCTCTAAGGAATTTTTAACATGAGACAATATTCCAAATTTGTGAATTAAGTGCTCTTTTTCTACTCTTAATGACACTATTCCATTAACTACTCAGACCTTTCCTTATGGATGTCGAAGACTCGATATCAACATGAATATAAGTATTTTGGAGATGTTTCAGAGATTCATTAAAGATACTAGACGCTTTTACCAAATTACACTTACTTGATTATCTATTTTCACATGACTTTTTTTGCGTGGAATTATAACAGCACATAATTGCTATATAAGCTGTCCACCAGCATAATTATAATTGCCTTTTTTTGTACAATCTAGTATTTGTAACAACAATTTTCAAAAAAATAATAATGGCATGCAAATATCAATTTATATAATATACATGTTTTATCATTACTTCAATTCAATATGATGTGTGTAAACTATTTATAACTGTAAGGAGAGGGCGCTCATAGACTTTGCCTGTTGCCAATTCCTTTGTATCTGAACAATAAATAAACAATCGAATGATAGATACACATGACAAACAACAGTGACTTGTGGGGGACAATTCTCAACCAATAATTATTTTAACTAGATATAACTCCGAAACTCCTGAAACATGTAGAAAATGAACTTTTACGAAAAATGCTAATAAATGAGACGCTTTTCACTACAACGCAAGAGGGATATCGGTTTGTTTTACAAGGATGATATGATATGGTCTATAACCCAATGATATAATAACCTATTGAATCTGATTTTACTGTGAACATTTTAACCGAGAAATGCCCTCAAATGACCCTACACAAAAGAAATTACAGCGAAAGCATGTAACGTTACATCATATTTATTTTCATTAAATATTAAACAGATATCAAGATTACGTTGCTGTACAGTTGGTTCGTAATTGTCTATCGACAGTTACTTATTATGTGGTAATGTATTCTGTATATTGGTCTGTCGACAGCTGTACTAAAACTTCTTTGGCCACGGTTTCCGATTGGTCAAGGCATTTTACCATGTGTTTCAACGGGCACCCCGGTTGTCCTTCACCACCAAAACCTGGCACGCACGTCTTTAAATGACCATAGCTGTTAATAGGACTTCAAGCGTCAGGCAAACCAAACAAAATGAGATATCCTGTGGTACTGTGTTCTACATCATTAGATACTTTAGTTCTGAGATAATATTCCCCGTGTTACTGAACACTAGGTCTTATTTATCCATCATGTGTATCTTGCCCACTCGTTCTTGTCGATTTATTTAAATGTCGGTGAAAGCAATTATCTAAATTTATATTCAATAAACTTGTACTGTTGTGAGGTTGATGCGTCTCCCACGTGACCCAGTTGATGACTGATGGATTGAAGTCTCCCATTATTAACGTACGGTAATACTTCTTCCTATTTGTTGTCCCAGGTAGGTCTCTAAAAACTCTATATTCGGAACATAATTCCCACTAGATCAGATGTCATTCCTATTCCAGCAAGCTTGCCTCAGTGTTCACCCCCTTTGTTGGCATTTTATGGAATACACACTTAAATTGAATTCCTTCCGATTCCGTTTTCTTTTTGTCTTTTCCAATAGTCTCTTTCTTATTAATAATAATATTTCGTCGGTTTTTATGAGGTCATCAATGATTCTGGAATCATGTTATGTGTTTTTGTTATTGTGATTCGCGAGGTAAAAGTGCATATTTATTTCCTCCGGTGATCTTCGGACAATCCTGTTGCAAAAAATCTCCCTTTTGTTTTGATTTTTCCTTCTCAAAACCGTGAATTACAATATTTTTCTCCCTTCTTTCCCATTTCGTCGACAACATTTGCGATTGGTTGTATTCCAGTTGACTTGTCTCTCCGCCATTGTTCTCCATTTTTATGTTGTGTATTTGGCATTTTGAAACGGATTTTGTCATCTTCGTCATGACATTGATCATCTCTGCGTGTTCTAAATTGTGTAATCTGGTTTCAATATCCTCCTTTCATCATTGCGTTACGTCTTATGACGATCTTCATGTTCGCTATTTTGCTTGGATAGTATACAGAATCACATTGTTTTTCTACTTCGGAACAAAATGCAGAATACTCAGAAGTGTGCTTGATTTCAGGTTAAGGAAGGTTTATACGATCAACATAAGACTTTCTTGTTATTTAAAGATAGCAAAACGTCGAAAGAGACGTTTTGAAAGAGAAATTGCAGGAATGGACAAGGTTTTATGTTGCAATTACTGATATGTTCTACAAGAAATCTAGCCTCATATGGAACGAAAATTAAGTTTGTAAGAAGAGGGATACAGATTGTTCCGATAAGGATGCCAATTGTCTAAACGAAAATATGAAAGATACTCAAATTTTTCGTAATGTACTTACTTTGTCGTGCTTTTTCAAAATATGTTCTAAAACACTTGACAGCGATATATCTATAAAACCATTCACCCTCTTGGAAAACAAATCACTCATAATGCCTATGTAAAAAGTAAAAAAGCCAGATACCTTTATTAGAAGAAACATTTTTGAAGAGAGAATTTTCCGAATGGACCAAAAGATCTTGCAGTTCTTCAAAATCCACACATCCACTTATGAGATTGAGTATACAATACCACATCGCATTTGAAGCCATGATTTAATGGTTCTAAGAATGAGAGTAATTAGCAATCGTATAATCAGCGATAAAATCAACGTTGTTTATAAGGATTCTTGTGATATTTTAGAATCCAGTACAAAACGAGACAGGTCTAAGTCATTATCATTAATCGGTATTCGGGGAGATTGTTATACCGAAAGGTGATTAGCTAATAGTTTGTCTTTCTAAATATAGGATAATATATATGTAGGGTTTCCTGTGTTATCAAGCAAGCCGAATTCCTTTGGAAAGCCGGAAATGTAAAAGTGTTTGCAGACAAGGATTAAGAGATTAGATCTTTCATCTACTGAAACAATTTCATGTATACATCTATGCAGATCCTTGATTGTGGTTTTGACATCGACGTTTAGAGACATACATTTGTAATTTGTTTTAATTTTAATTTTATTTTTGATTACAAACTTGCTAATTCTTTTTTGAATGAGGGATCTGATATATTATATTTAATGATGATCCACTATGAAAGTGAATCCAGTTCAGCATTTCCTCGTTTTGTGCATTTTATGGCAATGTCTTCTCCAGAATCCATCTCAGTATTTGACATTCACATTCCATTTGATACTTGTAGCTCTCGATATGGACTATAGTTATAAGGGGATGCAGACACCCGTCATTTGAGGTTTACACAAGAAGCAATCATCCAGCTCTCTGCTTTGTTAAGTAAGCGTCTACTTGGGATAAACTGATATATGCCACTGCTCCATCGCCACCAAGTTTGCAATGCGTATTCAATGCTGTACGAGCTCAACACAAATTTTGGTACTCAATAGGAATGATAGGCACTTCCAGGATTGGAGAATTAGGTTGGCTAATTCATAGTAATGTATTTTGGCGTAAATATTTTGCCTGATTAGAATTGTTATTGAACCAACATCCTGACAACATGATTAGTGTAACAATATATTTCCTGCTACAGTCGTTTAACAGGCGTATACTAGTTCTTATTGGTTAGTTATTGACCAACTTCCGGTAACATAGGCCGTGAATGATGAGGTGATCATACCACGCTCTAATATCATACCCCAGCATTGATCACTTTTATCACACCTACGCCCCTTACGATCATGTGACTACATTCCCGTTAAACAAGCCCCGAATGATCATGTGACTAATTTCCCGCCATACATGTCCTAAATGATCATGTGACCATATTCAAGTGTATTTCACGGTCGTGTTTTGTGTCTTTATTAGGTTTGGCGGTGACAGTTTGGTGGCAGCGTTGGAATGGCGGAGACGACAGCATGCAACTAGCTAGTGTTGTGTTTACCTGGACCCCGATCGATTGCGAGGTCTCCCAGCACATGTAAACACACCGTCACCGCCATGACGTAAGCACCTCGCTCTGGGCCCGGAATAATTTTCATCAATGACAAACTCTTCCCATTGAACGCTGCCGACATGTGAACGGACCGTTCATCACAAGGCGGTGAGGACGTTCTGCTAAAACATGGCCACACACAGCACAGAGTGGAGTGTCACCAGGACGATAAGTGGCGCGCGTGCGATCAACTGACCATTGGATACGTCACATCACGTACATCAGCACGTACTCTCACACATGCCTTGACATTAATAAGGTAAAGTGAAACATACTCGATCCAGTGGCGACTGTTATTGTAGTATTAGTATTGATTCAGAGGCTGATGCTGGTGCAGAACAACCACGGCAGTCTGGCGCGGAGTACGTACGTATGCAGTGTAGAGAATGTACAGATTTAACACAAATTACGTCGAATTCTGCTAATGTGATTGACACACTGACTGACAACCGAACGATGTGATAGAGGCTCGTGTGTTGGCTTGAAGACGTTACGCTAGGTAAGTTATGATGACGTACTACACATCTGTGCTACACACGTACCGGAAACATGTCCAAGATTATAGGGTCAGAGTGTCTAGCGTTTTTTGCGTAACATCGTATTAATACGGTCAAGCTAGTTGAATATCATCGTATATCAATAAAATGTGGTACATTTCATATCGTGATGTATCTTTGTACTGCCTGTATGTGATATTGTGATATCTGTATAACATTATGTACAGAATATCGTGGATCTAGGCCTATATGACGTTCTATATTATATAGTATCGTGATATCAGTGTAGATTAGGTTATACATACTGGTAGCAGTGTGCTGTTTATAATAACGCGGTGTCTCTATTGTGTGATGTGATATTGTGGTATCTCTATAGCGATTTGTAAATAATATCGTGGAATATGTTAAGTGTCGTGTATATAACATCATGTTTAATTTAAAGGCGATGTATATAATATCGCATTATAATAACATTGTGATATATCTATAGTTTAGTATTTATAATATCGTGGTACAAGAAAAGTGCTGTATATAATATCGTGGTATATCTATCGTAAATTGTATATGATATCGTGGTATCTGAATCGTTTGGTGTATATAACATTGTGGCATATCTATAGTTTAGTGTTATAGTATATTAGTACAAGTAAAGTGATGTATATAATAGCGTGGTAAAGTGTATATAGTTACGTGGTATCTGTATAGTTTTGTGTTTATAATGCCGTAGTACAAGAAGAATGCTGTATATACCATCGTGGTATCTCTCTTGTAGAGTGTATATCATTTCGTGGTATCTGTATAGTTTTGTGTATATAATAGCATGGTGCCAGTAGTGTGGTGTATTTAAAACGTTGGTATCAGTAAAGTCTGTAGTACTAGGTACCATGGTAACAGTGTTCCGTAACGTGTTTTTGCCTTCCCAAATGTCTACGGCTTCACTCAGCTAAATATAGGCCCTATTTTTACATCACTTTTAAAGTTGGTGTTGTGTTCTCCGACTGTTTGGTAGCAGGCCAGCACGAAACACTGCCCACCTGTGATGTTTTACTGCTCACGTATGATAGAAGGGATCAGAGAGGATATCCTCTTCATTAACTCTGTATAACAAAGTTTCCAAATTATCGCTGGCTCCTCACGCCACGATTACACCTTGGGGTCGACCATATAAGATGTTTCGTGGTGATTACGTGCTAGAAATAGATGTCAAAACAATCAGGCTGTGTTAAAAGGAAAATTTTATTGATAATTTAGTCGAAAAAGTTTCTGATGCTGTCTTTAGGTACGACTTTACTCGTGTATTATACACTGAACCCGGGTCATCGTAGTGATCACTGTGATTATTCCGAGTGACAAGTTACCATGCGATCGCAAATGGAGATTTTAATACAATGTAATATTGATCACGTGGTAATCAGTGTATTGTATAGTCAGAGAGCCTGGTGATCACGTGGTCATTGGTGTATTGTATAGTCCGAGTGGGCTGATGCTTACGTGGTCTTCAGTGTATTGTATAGTCGGAGTGGCTATTGATCACGTGGCCATCAGTGTATTGTATTGCCAAAAGGGGCTGATGATCATGTCGTCATCAGTATATGGTATAGCTAGAGGGGCTGTTGGTCACGTAGTACTCAATGTATTGTATATTTAGAGGGACTTGTATCGTAAACGGAGCTGGTGATAACATGATAATCAGTGTATTGTTAAAACAGATATGCTTAATTGTGATCACGTGGTAATCAGTGTATTGTATATTAAGTTGGTTGTCACGTGGACATCAGTGTATTGTATAGTTACTGGGGCTTGAGGTCACGTGGTTATTAGTGTCATGTATAACCAGAGGGGTTGGTGATCACGTGATAATCGGTTGATTGTATATAGTTACTGGGGCTGGTGATCGCGTGGTAATCAGTTGATTGTAAAACCAGAGGGGCTGGTGATCACGTGGTTATTTGTGTATTATAAAGTGAGAGGGACTGGTGATCACGTGGTCATCAGTGTGTTATACAGTAAGAGGGACTGGTGATCACGTGGTCATCAGTGTGTTATACAGTAAGAGGGACTGGTGAACACGTGGTCATCAGTGTGTTAAACAGTGAGAGGGGCTGCATGGTGATCACGTGGTCATCAGTGTATTATAAAGTGAGAGGGGCTGGTGATCACGTGATCATCAGTGTGTTATAAAGCAAGAGGGACTGGTGATCACGTGGTCATCAGTGTGTTATAAAGCAAGTGGGGCTGGTGATCACGTGGTCATCAGTGTGTTATACAGTAAGAGGGACTGGTGATCACGTGGTCAATCGTGTGTTATACAGTAAGAGGGGCTGCATGGTGATTACGTGGTCATCAGTGTATTATAAAGTGAGAGGGGCTGCATGGTGATCACGTGGTCATCAGTGTGTTATAAAGTAAGAGGGACTGGTGATCACGTGATCATCAGTGTGTTATAAAGTGATATGGGCTGGTCATCACGTGGTCATCAGTGTGTTATAAAGTAAGAGGGTCTGGTGATCACGTGGTCATCAGTGTATTATAAAATAAGACGGGCTGGTGATCACGTGGTCATCAGTGTGTTATAAAGTGAGAAGAAGTATAATGATCACGTTATTATCCGTGTATTTTATAATCCAAGGATTGGTGATCACGTGGTGCAGAAGTTTGAAATTATGAGCATGTATAGAAAGCAGGAAGTAAACCTGTCTATTACATATGAATAATTCAGTAGCCCCTCTAAGTTCAGGCGATGATGATGCGGGTGTGTTCTCAGGCACCGCTCACTTTTCACAATGTTTAATTGCCTGGGAATTGATGGTGTGACGCTGCCAGCGCTGGAGGTGTTATAATCACACCGGTTGGAATTAGTTTTCGTTGAAAACATAAGTTATACCAACCAAAATAGAGGCAATAGTAAAGCCTGTGTCGGTAGGTTTACCTTGTACGCTGCATGAAGAGTCCGACGACTGAGGCGGCCTTTAGGTGTAGCCTGCGTACCGCATGTGATAATCTCTTTGGGCTTGGGCAATCATTACATACTCTTCACATACTTTGATGAAATTCATTATAATTCATTACAATGTACCTTGGACAAATGACACGTGATTGATCGAAGTATAGGTCATTGTAAGTGCTATTGCAAATATGGTCGACAAGAAGGTCAAGGTTACTGTATCTTAGATTAGAGTTTCCTTCTGAAGTGTTTCGATATGTTAACCTTTGGATATGCCGTGGACAAGTGCATATATATTGCCGTGATTGAACCAAAGGTGAAGGTCGCTGAAACTTAAAATATAATTTCGCAACATATATTAATCCAGTTTGATAGGGGTATGTTGCGAGTTGTACTTACATTTTCTAGTACGCTAAGTGCCGTGGACTTAATCTTCAATAAGATTCATCAGTTTTGAAATATGTTATATCAATCGGAAATATGTTATATCAAAGTTTTACTTTATACGCAAGCACTGTATGTTGCAACACGTATGGTGCGTATACTGTTTGTTTATAAAGTAAAAGTTTGATACGTCGTTGACTATATTTTATATAGATATTACGAGTTAGCTCTTAAAGATTGCATGACCTATCCGGGAAGGAATGACATCGCAAGGACATAGTGACCCCTTAGAGACACCGATGCCTGCTGGCAGGTCAGTTCCCGTTATTGAATCTATCAAAACAAGATGACGTCAGTCTGCTTTACATTATTTAGTTACTTTATTCCAATTAAGAAAATGATTTCTCTATACTAATTCTATTATACATATGAAGCGATGAGTCACATTGTTTCGCATTACAACACAGGCAATGACGTCGCTTAACGATATAAAGCCGGATCAATTACCGTAAATTCGTGACGTCATTGCTGCAAGGCGATGCTCACTCAATCACGGCACATGATCAACGCGGAACAAGTATTGGCCGTTTACGACCGCCGATCGATGATGTACGTGAGAGAGTGGGTCGTGCGGGGGATGTAGACGAGGTCGGGTAAACACTTCACCACGATATTTACCATCACACTCAAATTAATATGTCTGCTGTCTGTCGACTGCTAACTAGGACATGGAATTGGCGGGCTAGTAAAATGAATTAAGATTCTTAAATTTCCACAGACTGTCTCCATATAACTGGCTGAAGCGGACTTGCTTACGTCAACCCGAGTAATACAAACAGCAACATCAACTAAGTAAACTGTCGTTAACACAGATACCCTAGCTGTGTAAAGCCAGAAAATTTGATTCGAAACAACAACTACGGGAAACCAAGTAGATTGGTAAGGCCAAAACAGATTTACCAACTACAGGAAACCAGATAACTTAACAACTACGGGAAACAATTAGTAACGTTAGGCCTGGTACCACAACTACGGGGAAATATTGGTAACGTTAGGCCTGAAAGCACAACTACGGGGAAACATTAGTAAAGTAAGGCCTGGTACCACAACTACGGGTAACCATTAGTAACATTAGGCCTGGTACCACAACAACGGGGAACCATTAGTAACATTAGGCCTGGTAACACAACTACGGGAAACCATTAGTAACATTAGGCCTGGTAACACAACTACGAAGCACCATTAGTAACGTAAGGCCTGATACCACAACAACGGGGAACCATTAGTAACATTAGGCCTGGTAACACAACTACGGAGAACCTTTAGTTACGTAAGGCTTGATACCACAACTACGGAGAACCTTTAGTAACTTAAGCCTTGATACCACAACTACGGAGAACCATTAGCGACGTAAGGCTTGATACCACAACTTCGGGGAACCTTTAGTCACGTAAGGCTTGATACCACAATTACGGGTAACCATTAGTAACATTAGGCCTGGTAACACAACTACGGGAAACCATTAGTAACCTAAGGTCTGATACCACAACTACGGGTAACCATTAGTAACGTTAGATCTAGTACCACAACTACGGGACGCCAGGTAAATTATCAACTACATACATGTAACATATATACCAACCACGGGACAATGGAACTGGTGCCAAATTTACGGGAAACCAGATAACTTAGTAACAATGGGCCTGGTACCACAACTACGGGAAGCTAGGTAATTTAGTAACAATGGGCCTGGTACCACAACTACGGAAAGCTAGGTAATTTAGTAACAATGGGCCTTGTACCACAAAAACGGAAAGCCAGCTATGGTTTTCTTTTCAGAAATGATCTATCACAACCATAGTCATGTCGGAAAAATAGTTCCCAGTGCGTAGTTACAGTTTAAGAAGTGGTATGGGGATCCTTAAGGAGACTGAGTGTGTAAGTTACCAACGTCACAGTCTGCCAGGTCCAAAGCTTTATGGTAACCTGCACACTGATTTAATTAATATACTTTTTACCGTGTATACGGTGGTAAAGCGGCCATTTCACCAAGGATAGTACCCGATCCCTTTTTTTGGTCGATCGGCTGCATTTTTGCGAAAATAGTCGGGAACCTGCGAGCACTGTCGATCACTACCCTATACCGTCGGAGGATGATCTGGCGTGATCGCCTCAGTCCTCCGAGGGTCGGGTACCGAAAAATTGATCGGCTACTGTTTTTCAACATGTTTAAAAACAGTAGCCGATCAAAAACCGTTGGCCCGTGGTCGTCTTGGTCGTCCGATGGTCCCCCGAAGGTCCCCTAGTCTCGCCCGCCCTCTGGAGCGTTTGTACAGCCTCTGCCGCTTTCGGCTTCCTGCGGCTCCCTGCGTCAACATATGCCTACATTCGGCCACTCTCGCGCGAAAAGCGGCCGAAAGCGTCCTCTCTCGAGCCGGGATCGCCCATTTTCGGCCTCTATCTGCCTTTCTAGGCCGAACAACGCGCGAAGATCGCTCACTTGCGCGCGAGAAGCGGGTCTCAACCGGGCCTTTGCCGTGTACCTGCGGGTACTTCCGTGTACTTTCGCGAGGAATGTCCGTGATTCGTCCCCCGCCATGATCCATTGATCTCAATCGGGTCAAAAAAGGGGACGATTGGAGGCGATTCAGGACGACAATCGGGCCGATCAAAAAAAAAAAGGATTCATCGGGGACAATCTGATCTAGATCGGGCCGATTGGAAAAAAACAATCCTTGGTGAAATTCCCCCATAAGGCAACAACATCGGGCACATGCCAGATTTCTCGTTGAAAGTTAAAATGTTACAAGAACCATACACACCATGTTTTCCCAGTTCATTTATTTTTATTCAACTCTGAGGTATCGATGTTCAGAATGGGCAGTCGTGACGAAGTTTCAGAAGTTCAGACTGGACATTCGTAAGGAATTATAGACGTTCGGGGGAGGCAGTGGTTGGGAGTTGTCGGACGTTGAAGCAGGCAGTCGTTTGGAAATGACGTTTTGATCAATGATGTATTTGTCACTTTTTTCTACTGCCATTCAAATAAGATTTTTATATATAAATTGTTTAAATAATATATGACGTCACTGTGCCGTGACCCTTAAATACCTACGTCACTAAATGCACGAAGGCAGTTATATCTAGTGTTCAAAATCAATAACGTCCCCAACATAAACTTGCCACCACGACGGAGGAGACAGGCTACGCGGAATATCCTATGATAGATAGAGACGTATTGGGCCTGTGACTGAATGGTAGAGGCTGGACCAGTGACTGTGTGGTATCAGGAGAGACGCCTGTTGTATATGGTCGCCTATGGTAGGGACTGGGCCTGTGACTGAATGGTAGAGGCTGGACCAGTGACTGTGTGGTATCAGGAGAGACGCCTGTTGTTTATGGTCGCCTATGGTAGGGACTGGGCCCGGGACTGTATGGTATCAGGAGAGACGCCTGTAGTATATGTTTGTCTATGGTAGGGACTGGGCCTGCGACTGTATGGTATCGGGAGAGACGCCAGTTGTATATGTTTGTCTATGGTAGGGACTGGGCCTGTGACTGTATGGTATCAGGAGAGACGCCTGTAGTATATGGTTGTCCATGGTAGGGACTGGGCCTGTGACTGTATGGTATCAGGAGAAACATTGTTGTATATGGTTGCCTATGATAGGCACTGGGCCTGTGACAATATGTCAACATCACAAGGAAGCCTCTGTTCATATTGTCTATTGTTGTCTATGGTAAAGTCGACTTACCCGATGTCTCATGGTTTCACAAGAGATATCTCTGTTGTATATGGTGGTCCTTGTTAGGGACTGGCTATTGCCCGTTATGGTTCATATGAGGCATTTTCTACTGTGATGTTTTTGTCAAAAGTGGTAACTGGATCACGTGTGTATTGCATCACCATGGTACATGTAGAAACTAGCCTTGGATCACAAAAATGGTATGTGGTTGTCTACGTGTGTACAAACCAGGAAATCAGAATATATCCCATGAAGTAAATACATGTATGGGGGTGGTAGGGACTTAATGTTTAAAGAGCAGGATAGAGTTACGTCAGATGATGTTATGTTCGAGCATGAAATACCGCCAATAGAATTTGCACCTCAGTTGTATTTCCTATTAATATGTGAAATATGTATGGGGTTTAATGATCGACTAACACGCGTTTCGGGTTCATGTATTAAATGTGCTGGGAATTTTCAACGAAACCACCAATATTTATGGTCATACAAAGCAGTCTATTTCGCGTGAAAACATACTCTTATTTCTAAGCACACACCTGTAAATAATTCATAATAGTTAATTATTGATTAATTCAAATAGAGATATCGATAAAAGTTGACAAATCTGTCCTCGATGGAACGAACTTTTGTTTGAATTAGCCATTTTGGTTTACCTTTTATGAAATACAAATATAGCATGACACTTCAGCATATTGACCACGAACGAATCTGAACAAAAGAACAAAAGATTCGATCGAAAACAAACAAAACAAAAAGGCTATTCAAATGGAAATTCATCTACGACGTCTAAACAAAGGCCAGGTAACATCTACAAGTATCTGTAAAATAATTGTGGTCGGAGTTTTGCCCAACACAAACGTCCTTGAATCATCGTTGACCGCCATTTCATCATCGATTACCTTTACGGGGATAAACTGTTCGCTCTTGAATGTGGAAAAGGACCATTTGTTATGTAAACAAGAGCGAAGCATCTCCCTCTTATGTAGCTCCAACTGGTCGATTATCTGACTGACCTTCGACGCGTTGTGTTGACCAATCGGTGGCCCTAAGTAGAATTAGAAGTCCAACAGGTAGATGGAGTATGTCCATTGGTTTCAACGACGGGTTCTGGATTTCGAATTAAAAGGGACACTGATGAAGTGAGATTAATTTTTCCTGGATATATGTAAATTTACAGAGAAACGTAGCAAAAAATATCGTTAAAATAGGTGACATTGCTTCATCAATAATTCAATCGCATCTTCTAAAAGGAGTAACTTCTCAAATTTGGCCTATGAATCGCCCGAAATTATGTTTTATTTTATTTATGTACAAATCTAAGAATAAATTTGAAAAAAAATCATAATGAATGAATGATATGTAATTCTTAATATAAATATTATTTTTTTGTGATATACTTCAGTCAATATACCAAATTTCATTTTCTTTGGAAGTCGATTCGTCCAAACGTCGGGGTCGGTTCAGTCTTACCTTTGTACCACATTACTAGTAGAACGACGCTTCTCTATTTTTTGCCAGAGGATCATCTTGCATTGACCTCTCCCTGTCTCGTTATCGACCAGCACGGGTTAATGACCCCACTCGGACATCGAGTGTGTCAGCCACAGATGTGACGTTCTTTCCTCCCCCTCATTCATGTCCAATGCGATCATGTTTGGATGTTGATCTGGCGTACAGTCTCAATCTTATCCCCATTCATCTTGTCCATATCCGCCCATTCATAAGTTGTAGGAAGCGGTCAGCAGCCCTCTCCATCAACTGGATATTCTCAGCTAGTGTACTATGTACCATACACATCCGATATAAATAGACTACCATGGAAATAAAAAGATTTGAACGACACACGTTTTGCTGTCGGTCAGTCCCTAGTAGCTGTTAGTACTCACCGGCCGGTGTTTCTCAATCCTAAGTGGTCGACAGTCTTTGGCAGTTGTCAGTCCCTAGTAGCTGTTCGTTCTCACCGGCCGGTGTTTCTCAATCCTAAGTGGTCGACAGTCTTTGGCAGTTGCCAGTCCCTAG
>NW_018406886.1:130347-181891 GCF_002113885.1 Mizuhopecten yessoensis
CCATGGATCTCTCTCGGAGTCCAGTGTGGTAGACTAGAACCATGTTTGTTGTCCATGGATCTCTCTCGGAGTCCAGTGTGGTAGGCTATGACTATGTTTGTTGCCCAGGGAACTCTCTCGGAGTCCAGTGTGGTAGGCTAGAACCATGTTTGTTGTCCATGGATCTCTCTCGGAGTACAGTGTGGTAGACTAGAACCATGTTTGTTGCCCAATGATCTCTCTCGGAGTCCGGTGTGGTAGGCTAGAACCATGTTTGTTGCCCAGGGATCTCTCTCGGAGTTCAGTGTGGTAGGCTAGAACCATGATTGTTGTCCATGGATCTCTCTCGCAGTCCAGTGTGGTAGGCTAGAACCATGTTTGTTGCCCAGGAATCTCTCCCGGAGTCCAGTGTGGTAAGCTAGAACCATGTATGTTCCCAAGGGATCTCACTCGGAGTCCAGTGTGGTAGGCTAGAACCATGTTTGTTGCCAAGGGATCTCTCTCGGAGTTTATTGTGGTAGGCTAGAACCATGTTTTTTGCCCAGAGATCTCTCTCGGACTCCAGTGTGGTAGGCTAGGACTATGTGTGTTGCCCAGGGATCTCTCTCGGAGTCCAGTGTGGTAGGCTATGACTATGTTTGTTGCCCAGGGATCTCTCTCGGAGTCCAGTGTGGTAGGCTAAACCATTTTTGTTGCCCAGGGATCTCTCTCGGAGTCCAGTGTGGTAGGCTAGGACTATGATTGTTGCCCAGGGATCTCTCTCAGAGTTTCCTCCCAGGGATCTTGTTATTGTTTTAGGTTAATTTTTTAACATGACCGAGGCGGATGTAGCGAGGTCCTGTTGTGTCGCCGATCAGTTGAAACGCAGATGAGCCAGCCTTGTCATGTTGTGTTGTTATTTCAAGAAAGCATTCCTCTTTTGGTATTTTACATGAGATTTAAATTTGACAGATCCATGCGAATTTCTAGCCTAACTCAGTTTGTAAATTTAAATGTTGTAACGGGCCTAACTAGTAACTTCTAGTTGCCTTGTGATTGGTCAACGAATATAATATAATACAATATGTTATATTATATTTTATTTTATTATTTTATATTATATTATATTATATTACATGTAATGGAAACAAATTCAATATCTCTATAATATTTTCATTCTTTTTCAAAAATATATGCAAGAATATGCTAAAATCGTCTTTTCTCTGACGATTTCCGTTCTCATCGTAGCCATTGTGACTTTATTTCGATAGTATATCATGATAAGTCGCTATGCCTTGACGTCAAGAGGTAAAAAAATGGCAGTAGTGAGTTTGAGGTTCTGATCTAAATTTCAATAGATCCAGATTGAAAAAGGCTCAATATCTTTATGAAGTTCATTTTGAATTTCCGTGCACAACATGAGAAAAATACGTGTATGTGCTTTGGGTAGTTGACTGAATTTTAATGTTAAAATTTCGAAAAAGAGGGAAATTTCACGATAATCTTCTAAAAGATAGATCATGGTCAATTTGTATGTGGTGCTGGAGAGCGTCGCTGGTATAAATGACAGAAAAGGCTCATTCGCTTGTGCGTTTGCATTGGTTGTTTGTTAAGAAGGCTATTGAACCAATAGCATTTCGGGACCTACACTAGAGCACGTTGATGTCTATGGCGAGAGTTCTACTTGCGTGTCCACCTATAATTCACTATTTCATGAATGAAAAATCAATAGTGTGTGACTTGCCGCATACCAAGATGGTCGTGTGTCGCCTTGGCGCCATAGAAACAGAGATTGTTTACTGTGACATACGTATACTTTGTGTTGCCATAGAAACAAGTCGGTAAGACACATGGGCACTTGTGTGTTGTTCTGCAGATAATGATCTGTCTTAAATATATATTATGTTACAATAGAAACAGACGGAAGACACATGGGAGGACTAAGGCATTTTGATTTTTGATAGGCAAAGGAGTAACTATTGTTATATAAATGAAAGGTGTGGGCTCCCTTGGAGTAGGGAGGTGGTGCCCTTTTTTGACGCACAGCGGGTAAACAGACTTGATTTGAAATTCGGCATGAAACGTGACGGGTACCTGTACCATTTTCTTTCCTGTGCGCTCTTTCTGTTCGAGTCATACATGCATCAACTTGTCCCAATTTTAACAAAGTATACCCCCAATGACCACCGCCCCCGCCCCTCCCTACCACTCAAGTGGGTCGAGTCTAATAGGGGAAAACATGTTCAAATATTTAAAATACTGCTTCTGAAGAATGAGTGAAGGCATTTTTTACATCGTTACGTATGAAGCGTGACTATTTCATTGGCATTCGATGTTCAAATGAAGGGGTTTGCTTGGCTAGGGCTTTTGGACGGGGACCAGTATAGGAATAATGGGGATATACATGTATATATATTTAAAAGACATCCTTGTTTAGCACGAAGCAATACTGTGCCAAGATAAGTCATTCTTTTTATAAATGAAATGTCTCTACTACCTTTGGAAAGAGGGTTAGGTATCATTAGGGAATCCGGGTTAAACATTTAAAAGACTACTCTCTAAATAAGTATAATAGTATTTTAACCTATTTTTTTTTTACAAAATTCAAGGCCAAACAAAACGAATTCAATGTTTAATATTTTATGACTTTTGCTTGCCTTTCTTTAGAGGGACGGGGATCAATGCCTGAAATAGAGGTATAAGCGGAGGGAAGGGTGTAAGAACCCTAATTCGATTTAGGCATCATTCGACCTTTGGAGTCCAATTTGGCGTACGTTCCCTTGAGACAGAGAGGTGGGCCAAATAGAAAAATGGAATGTCATTATTTAAGACCTAGAGAAATAGTAAAGGCATTTTAATCTTAATGTGGTTTGAAGTACCTATGGACAAAAAATAAAGATACATAAACTGTGGCCTCCCTGCGAGTAGATAAACAGGGCCTATATAGTGGAGTGGGAGTGTGGCCAAGTGGTTAAGGCGTCTGACATTCTGCTACCACTAGCCCTCCACCACTGGGTCGCGGGTTAGAGACCTACGTGGGGCAGTGTTCAGGTACTGGCCGTAGGTCAGTGGGTTTTCTCCGGGAACTCCAGCTTTCCTCCACTACCAAAACCTGGCACGTCCTTCAATGACCATGGCTGTTAATAGGACGTAAAACACAAACAAACAAAACAAATCTGGGAAAAGCAAGGTTATATATGTCAAAACACGATTCATTATGAATTTGTTTTTAATAAAGCTGGGGGTCAAATATTGGCTGAAACATTTTCAACTAATTTTCTGGTTTCTCCGGATGAATTCTCACCAAACTTGGTGCACAGGAACATTTTATGTCCTTACCCAACTGTTCGTCTAATTTCGGCTGATGTAAAGTCCGAGATAGACGTCTCTGATTGGCTGAGATAATTTCGACTTTTTAAACTGTTCTTAACCGATTTGACCAAAAAAAGTTCATTTACATCATACTCTCTTGAATTTTGCTGATTTTGACCAAATAACTCTTACATTATACTCCCATAAGTATATTTTTGTCGTCTGATACAATTGCAGGTCACCCTGGCGTTTGATTGGCTTTTGTAAGTTTAAATATGTTCGTGATTGGCTGTTGTAAGTTTAAATATATTGAGGTTCTACCATGCGAGTTCTAGATAAAGTTAATTTAAATATTTCTCTCATAGTCTAGTTTGAATGTCTTTTTTTACGGATTGATTGGAAATGCAAGACATTCAAAGTGTCGTCGGATTGGCTTCGACTCGTTCTGAAGTTCTCTGAGGTAAATTTCATCCGAATATGAAGCATATGTAGAAAAAGTATTGCTCTTACAAATTTTTGTTGTACTTGTACGGCGCAATAAGAACCATCCAAAACGGCCAATATGGCCTACAATATAGCTTACAATATGGCCTACAATATGGCCTTCAAGGAAAGAAACTTCATTTATCATTATAAGTAGAGCGATACAGGTCTCTGATGTGTACTAACCAAATTGCAATGAGACAAATCTGTTCCGAAGTTCCCAGTGTATAATGTCGTTATGTATATGATATACGCACACTGAAACAAGAATTCCAATGGGAGTGTTTCAGGGAATGTATCGCCTGTACAAGTACTTTCTGGTATCGGGGAACGTATCCACGCTCGTCGACCCGTGAGAGGACAGTACTCGTGTGGCGCGTGCACGTCTGCATAAGGTGCGTCAAACAAGCAACGATCGATAATAAACCGTATTACCTCAGAGTTTTATATAGAGCAGTAGGGCAATGTCCTTCTTAAAAATGACCGTATGTCAAGGTCACAATCACCGTATGTCAAGGTCACGCGTTTAGTCGTCATCATCATCATCATCATCATCATCATCAACAACAACAACATCTTCACCATCCTATTATAATTATACATACACTGTTCAAATGCTGACAAGCAAAGCTCGCCACGCCAGTAACTGTACATGTGCGTACATTGTTCAGGTGTAGACAAGCATAAGTCATCACACGTACTAGCTGTACGTACACTCTTCGGGTGTTGACAAAGTTCACAACACGATAAATTGCGCGCCTTTACACTGTTCACGTCATGTGGATCACAGTTCACCAGAAGATAAATTGACGCACAATGTTCACGTGTTGACAAAGTTCACTACATGATAAATTGCGCGCCTTTACACTGTTCACGTCATGTGGATCACAGTTCACCAGAAGATAAATTGACGAACAATGTTCACGTGTTGAAAATCAAAGTTCACCACACGATAAACTGCACGCCTGTACACTGTTCATGTGTTGACAAGCTCACATGAGCTTACCATATCAGGTGTAGTTCAATTTCATTTATCGTTTATTTCCTCATGTATCGTTTTTCTGCAATGTGCTTTGTGCATTCTCCACTGAAGGCATATACATTTTGTGTAACATGCTCTTAAAATATGTTTGCAAATCTAAAAGCTACCGTGCAAAAGTCGATATTCTTTCAACTTGAGATGAGAAATAAAACGAATGATGTTGAGCCGGGTGAGATTAAACTACACAATAGCCCGTTCAAAATCGTACGTGTTTCGATATGTCACATGCAGTGTTGCTATCATTGTATATGGATCCTCAATACTCTTGTTTACCTTTCGCGCATTCACCTGTGTGAAAATCGATGTTGTTCGGATGCTTGTTTTACCTCCATTATTCTGGTATCCCTTGGCGACACCATGGTGACAACACAAAGTTGACAGTTGACATGTGACAGTGCTTCATGCACATTGACATAAATGTTTCATTATTATATAGTACGTACATGTATACGCAGTGTTAATCTTAGGAAGACATATCTTGTACATGCGCAGAGCCATACTTTTTCGAATGGAGTGTAAGAGAAGGAAGTTGCAGGGTGGCACACAATCTTAAACTGTAGGAGGGGTAGAGATTGTGGTCTTCATCACTGGAATTCTAGTATGACTAAGAAAGTGATCTTAGTTCTCGTTCGGACGTGAAAAGGTATGGGGTCACCTGCCAGGCCACGCTGGTTTTCTCCGGGTACTCGGGTTTCCTCCCACATTTATACTTCCCCGAACTAACATCTGGGTCATCAAGAGTGATTAATATAAGTTGAAATTACTTGTTTTATGAATATTGTAGAATGAATAAAATAAAAAAAGATCTAAGAAAGCATTGCTCAACGAAGCAATATTTTTCGATTTTCACAACATGTAGATTTTTAAACAAAATGCATATGCCCAAAATATTATGATGCTTTGTAAAGTTTGTATAAGTATTTCAATATCGGGCGCAGCTCCAGAAAAAAATATGAAATTCTGTGGTTTATTTTAAAACCCCTTGTGATAATAAAGTTAAAAGTAGAATGTCATCGTAAACGCTAGACAACTCGATATCTTCTCCTACCCCTCCATAGATTCTTTAGTCTTTCCAATGCTAACAAGACAAAACTAGCGCATTCGTTAAGGTTTGTAGATTAAAATAAAATTGACTGTGTTATAAAGTAAAAAGAACAGAAAGAAACGGGGTTTTACTCTATGTAGATAACATATAACCATGTAACTATAATACTTCTCTATTCAAAGATGACCTAACCACAGTCTAAAACTTAAATTGGCAACTGTTTTGTACGGCATAATCATAACATTGCTTTTAAACCATTTCTAAAGAGAAAACCTTATTACTTTGCTGGACATTTATAAATAAAAAAAATGCATTAAAAATGAAATAAACAGAATCGAATGCACAGAAGTGTTTTGAGTGTGAACAGATCAGGATTCGAACCAGGACCTCCTGTAATTCTGTCACCCGAACGAACTGAGTTCCCTGGTAAACGGAAGTGTCCTGGACTTATTACGCTAAGTTTTATCCAAAACAAAATTAATGGACGCTTCCTGTAGTACATTGGAATTCTCTGGTGTTTTGCCTGCAGTTAGACGGTTAGGGATCCTTACAGAAAACGGTGTTACTATATTCATTAAAACTAAGTAACTGTGGTGTTATTTTATTTACACATATTTACATATCACCATATAACTGTATTTCCGTCCTATTTTACAGAATACCATGTTAACAGTCTAGATCAGCCA
Organism: Mizuhopecten yessoensis; assembly: GCF_002113885.1. Taxonomy (NCBI): domain Eukaryota; kingdom Metazoa; phylum Mollusca; class Bivalvia; order Pectinida; family Pectinidae; genus Mizuhopecten; species Mizuhopecten yessoensis. Next base: position 136,874 of record NW_018406886.1, read on the forward strand.
GATGTCCGCGCCGCGATGCCGGGTTCGACTTTCATGCCACCGTTTAACGTAAGTACAGCACCAGAACACAGGGACGCGATAATTGTTCCACCAAACCACAGGGACCTGATAATTTGTTACAGTAGTTTTGTTTTTGACCCATTCTGATGTAAAGAGAGTAATATAAAACGTTTAGAACAACACTCGGTAAAACCTTCACCTTCACGTGATATGTTTCGTAATATATCGACATAAAATCGACTAGTTTTTAAATGGAATCAGATAAAATCGAGATAAACTTCTTCACGTGTGTGTCTTCTTAGAGTACACGACAAAAAAGTGCGAACGCTGGAATCATGTCATGAAATCCTCATTTGAGAACCCTCTCTTTCGATTGTAAACCACGAAACTTCCCGAAGAGGTCGCCTTAATTAACACGGGAAATACCGAAGGTGTTCGCTATACCTGATATATATAGAAAGTGGCACAAAGAAAGAGAAACACATTGTTACTTAGAAAAAGAAAAGCTTTTTAGATGGAACAAAATATCCGTTTTTCAGAATATACCAAACATTTCTTGTACCCCGACCAAAATAGGAATTCTTGTATCGTTTGTTGATATTGATCTTTAAAACGTCCGATATTACTCTCTACTGGTTCAAATCAAACAAGTCTAGACATACATACTGTATAACGAATTTGTAGGTCTCTGTAACTGACCAATAGATATTTATTATCTGAATAACAAATAATTATGCATATTCAGGAAACAGATAGTTTCTGATAAAATTCTGATATCATTGTTATACTGGGACTCGAACCGAAACCTTTGAACTCATAGACAGATGTTCTAACAGCTGAGCTTCCTGTATGTCTGGTCACTTTCCTTGACCGAGTTGTCCAGACAGTTCCGCTTTATTGCGATCGTGTCGTATATGCAGTTTCCCGGTATATGTTCGACGCTACCCTTGTGATGGAATCCGGGTGCTTCTGCAGACGTGCACAATCCACCGCCATCTTCTTCGCTTTATTTCCTGTGACAGCGGTACGGTGTTTGTCCTCCTGTACAGTTCTGCATTGGAGATGGTCTGTGGCCAGAAGATTCGCAAGATTCTTCGTCGACATCATGTCTGGAAGACATCCAGCTTGTTGATGATGCTGTTGGTTATCTTCCATGACTCTGCACCATAAAGAAGGACCCCGAGGACGTTGCTTTTAAATATCTCCAGCTTGGTGGTGGTGCTGATCTTGTTCGATCTCCAGATGTTGCTCAATGATGCAATCGCTCCTCTGGCCTTTGCTATGCGGAATTTCCATCTGATGTTATCTTGCTTCCAAGGTAGACAAAGTCACTAACTTCCTCTATGCTGGTGGTATCAAGTAGGAAGGGCTCATTTGACTTTGCGTTGGCCTTTAGAATCTTGGTTTTGTTGGCATTGATGTTCAGTCCAACCTGTTTTCCTGTTGTGGCCATGTCACTGGTCTTGCCTTGGATATCATGATGACGGTGTGTGACAGCGGCACTATGTCGTCAGAGAAATCTAGACCCTCTAGCACCTCTGTCATGGTCCATGTGATCCCTCTCTTGCTGTAGTATTAAGTAGAAGTATACATTTTTATCAAATATTGATTTGTTCAACTTTCTAAGCTCATTATGACATGGATTTCTTTTAACATAGTTTTGTTAGGCAGGTTATATTGTACCAGCAATCTAAAGATCTAGAGAGGTAGATATACGAGCAGCAGGATATGAATGTGTTTCCGGGCCATGTGTAGAATAAAGCCGAGTGGCAGTTATCTAGGGAGACGGAAATAGTGTGTTATTAAAGATGTATTTGGGGAAGAGCAGCAATAACACATAGCCACGGTTACGCTGTTCAATATTTCAGGGGAGATAACTCTCAGTAGAATATCTTTTTGCCAGACCATTACCGGATTCATCGGCATTTGCTACATACCTAACACTTTGATAAATTCCGAACTTTTCACGATAAGTTTCAGTTATCCTCGGTACAAATGTATATGTGAAAAATCACATGTTTTCCCTGGAGCGGTCATCTTTCTTATAGCGCTGTTGAATGGTGCACTGGTCGAAGATAAGGTCACCATATATTTCATCCTAGACAACACTTCGAGATCCTATACATATACTGCTCTCAACAGCAAAAGAGGGAATGGCTATAAAATATAACATTATCTACAACTGCCAACATGTTCAATCTTTGTAAATGAAAAAAAGGTTGCAGTGAAATACAGGTGTACGTTCATGTTTAAACTAACAAAATCACCAAACCATGTTTTTATTGACGTATTTATCTGATGAAGGCGCCTCTAGCGGCGAAATGTTGCAAACGTGGAACTATTGCATGCATTGGGTATAACCACTGCAGCAGTCCTTTGCTTTATTCCCCAGTCAACGTTTCAGTGAAATATGCGAGATTATTTGTGATAAAACTATACATGATCATTGTGACCTTACCGTTGCCAGGGCGACATACCAGGTCAGGCCGTGTCCCCATACGTTACCGTGGGTATCCTCGTGGCCGGGTTTGTTGGAGGACTCGTCATTGTCATCGCCGTTATCCTCTTCTGCAAATTTTGTCTGAAAAAGGACAAGGGACTCGGAAGGTACGTGTCTGTTCTTTGTGTTGCTCTCGAGAGTCAACACAGCGTCTAAGAGCTAAAGCTGTAGCAGCGAGTACACGTAAACAGTGAACATTCTCAGAAAAAAGGATAGGAAAGCAATGTTTTATTTTTATTTTGGAAATTATGTTTACTATGCTGATAAAGAGCAGGAGATCTGACTTTAACCGTGCAAATCATTAAATGCCAATAAAATCTTTAGGATAGCACACAAATCTAGGAAAGGTAGAGTTAGCGGAAACACATTTTTTTTTTGTATTTGGCCTAACTGTATTATTTTTCTTTGGCAAAGCTGTAAAAAACATTACAGCGACATTAATTAATACAATTTTATGTATTACTGGTAATGAAATTGCAGTGAAGCTAATCATTCCAAACCTTAGCCTCTGTGTTTGTTGTTGTTGTTGTTGTTTTTGTTAATTATTCTCTCATTCGTTTCCTAAAAACTATGAAAAGAGAGTAAAAGACCTAATACCGTTCAGATTAGACTGTTCTTCGTTTATTATCAAAGTGTCAGACTTAACATTTCAATAATGGTTTTATCGCTACATTCCTGAACATGCTATATACTTCAAGCTATACTGTTTTTGAGAGAGAAACAAATCTTCATTTTGTTCATTTGTCGATGAATTGGTTATACTTTTGTTAATTTGTCGCATTTATTTCATTTGTACGCGTATTTATTTTCTACATGACTACTTGTTCATTATACAAATGTAGCTCTTCAATAATGTAGGAATATTCGTTCAAGAGTGTTACTTTTGCTCACGTGATACAGACAAAGCACAAGTGACAGCAGACAGGCTTCAGACAGAGAGAGGCGCTCCAAACCCCTACAGCGTTATGAAACCATCAACTCGGATGTGTTCTCTGAGCCAAGTACCGGATCCATGGAAGGCATCCCCATCAGCCCTCGTAAAGTCTACGATACCAGGTAAGAGGGCTAGATAAATAACTTGTAGTCTAAAGTCCACGACATTAGGTAGAGGAGCATGGAAGCTCCATCATCGTAAATAAATCATTCGTCCTGGACACACCAGGGGCTACGCTCACTCGCGTTCTCTTCACCTACCGTGGAATATGTCATAGTAAAATGTCAGTGTGTGCTACCTTGTGGATGAGTCGAGGAGACTAGGTTGGTCCTTTAATGTACATAAAATAATCTGTTGATCGCGTAACGGTAAAACTAACTGACTTTGAAGTCGGGTATCGCTTCTATGTAATCTTCAAAAGACGGAAATCAGCCTAGCGATTGGCCAGGTTACCCGAGATCAATAAAAAAAATAGCCGCGTGCCTTCAGCTTTGACATATTCCAGGGGTGCAGAGAGCGAAAGTGAGCGTAACCCCTGGATATCGAGGATGATAAAAATTACACTGCTATGTATACATCTATGTTTCCAAAGTGTGTTTTATCCTATTCACAATATTTTGATACCAAGTTCATTTTGTTCGTAAAGATAACCACTTGTTAAATTTAAACTTTCGTTATAGCACTACATTCGCGTATCAATTACAGCACTACATTCGCGGATGAATGTCCGTATCAGAGCAACACAAAGTCAAAAGTCGCCATTCTTAACATGGTCACGTCCCACGCGCAATGTAGCCCAGAGTTTAAACAAGTCAAAACGACTGAAGATGTTGATCAAATGATTGATTAAATTTTATATTACAGAAGTATGTTTGCCGTTTACGGATCCTGGGAATTTATAAACGGTGACATTTGAAGCAGAAAATACATATACAGATTATACTAAGTAAATAATGATAATTGTATTCTTATGTCTATTTTGTGAATTTGAGTGCCCCAATTTACTTGTGTATTTCAGAAGCGTCGAGAGGTTCCCAGCTGATGTTGAAGACATTGATGAAACAACCAAGCTCAAGTCCGACTTTGACAAAGGTAACAGGCGTTTGAAAAATCTCCCTATAAGTCCTTGTACACGTGAATATTTCTGGAAATATTTCGTGTTCATACACTTGTGTCTTTTCAAATCACATTATAACGTCACTGGGCAAGGCGTAAAGTGTAACAACCCTGGACGAATCACGTAGAAGTGTAAACAGGAAATCATGGTCTAATCGACCCGAACAAATCTTTTGTCAATGTCATCAAGAAAATAAGGAAAAACCATCTTGGACAAATCAAGAGCAAAGGTCACCAAACAAATCACACGCAAATCTCTATTCCTTTTGGATGTTTGATGTAAGTTAAAGTTGCCGTTGTTTGTTCCCCGGTTTATAGCAAGCTAACATGATGTTTCACGCTACTTTTAGTAGATTAGAAATATAATTGTATATCTTTTCCGTCCACAGTGAGCTACCATGAGGGTGTAGAAGAAGAGGGGGGTCACCTGCCACCTCACCAGACTGAGGACACCCCCGCGGAGAAATCGGGGAGGCGAGTATCATTTCAGCTTCAACTGCTGTCGAAGACGTCACTATACCTCCATCGAGGAAGAAGGTCCGCTCAAACTGCTAAACAATGCACGAGGAATTGTGTCATTTCTAACCTTTGACCTTTTTGCGTTGTCCTTTAAACATGAAATTCTTCAGTAGTAATCAGTTATGTGTTCTAAATGACAAACTGTTTAGTTCTACCTCCATGTTTGATGTGTATACAGCAGACCTCCCTGTCCTTCTTCAGTCTATTTCCTTTTTGTCGTTACTATGGTAACAACACGACATACCACTCTTTCTTGGTTCTAAATTGTATCTCCATATGTTTGGTATTCCTATGGTAACCACCCCTTTGGATCTACCTCAATGTGTTTGGTGTNCCCCTTCTCGGTTCTACCTCCATGTTTGGTGTTTTCCTGGTAACGTGACAGAACGTTCTCTCTCTCTCTCTCTCTGTTTGATGTTACTGTGGTAAAACTTCGTGTCACCCCTTCTCTTGATTTAGCCTCCATGTTTTGCATAACTGTAATAACACTACAGATAACCCCCTCTTCGTTCTGACTCCCTGATTGATGTTACCTTGGTAACTCGGATGATCACTCCCCATTTGTGTTCTACCGCCATTTTTGATGTTACAATGGTAACACATGTTGTCCCTAGTGCTTTTAGTATTGCATACTATTTATGATATTTTTGTTACTATGGTGATTGACAAGATTATCCCCTTACTCGGTTCTACCTATATGATTGATAATCCTATACTAGTATACACGAGATTATCCCCAATATATCAGCTAGGTACCAGTGCTTGCTGTCCCGAACTTGATATTGTATAACAGCCTAAAAAGTATTACTTGAACGTAAGAGGATATATTTTTATCTTAATTTGATTGAAAAAAATGCATTCCAATTTTCTTTCGTAAATTTTTTAAAAGATGGTGGTATTAAATAATTAATATTTGACTGAAAAAGATAAGAAAAACATGATTCCTGATAAATCTTAGGATGTAAATGTATCTTTGACTGGTTGTGTTTGTCACTTCCGGTCATGTTACACAAGATAAATCGATATTACCATGCATGTTGTCTACCAGCAGTTTGAATGTACCTCCCTGCCTCGAACCGGAAGTGACGTTGCCTTTCTGTACATCACGACTTGTGTATAGAAATGTTTCGTAAATATATATTGTAATGTAATGTAAAGAAACCTATCGTCAAAAGAAATATTATTTCTGAACGCCAAATAGAATTTGCATGCAAATGTCCGATTTAAAATTCAATTAAAACCGATGACTTTAATGTAGAATTAATTTGTTTTTTAAAATGCAATTTCCGATGAAATTAATGTTTATTTTCAAGGACCAAGTCCATATACAATGTACTTGCGATTTGTTCTTGTGTTGTCTGAAGAATGAATTACTCACAGGTTACTAATCGACCCCATCCACCATTCACTGCAGGTACACAGAGGGTGACTTTCATCACTTGAAGAAGTCCCGGATCGACAAGAATATTCGAAAGCAGTGTTCCCTTGGTCCGCCGTTTCAGGGACAGGAAATGAGCAGTCCCACAACACCAGACAGGCGTCAGTCAGATTTCTACATGGAGGACGAATACATTGGCAGTCCCAAACCAGAGCCATTCATATCCACTTCCGCAGTTATGTCCCTTGGTGATTCTCCCTCTCCCACAGACTCCGCGCCACTACATCGGGAAGTGGCAGTCGAAATACACTATCAATCACGTGGACGAAACGGTAGTGTTGGCAGCGGCCGCAGTGGCCGGAGTGTTGGAAGTGAAGGCAGCGGGGGCCGTGTGTTAAATGGTGGCAGTGAGGGTCGTCTCGGAAGTAGTGGTAGCGGGGGTGGTCTCGGAAGTAGTGGTAGCGGGGGTCGTCTCGGCAGTAGTGGTAGCGGGGGTCGTCTTGGAAGTAGCGGCAGTGGCGGAGGTGGCGGTCGATCTGGAAGCGGTGGGAGTATAAATAATGTTAGTGGCGCTGTGTGTCTCAGTAAAGGTGAGAGCAGGCGCCATTCACTGGGACTTGGTGGGTCGTCTGCTCCTAAAGCCGAGCGCGAAAAGAGAGTGCGCTCTCATTCACATAGCCTTGACACAAATCGAATATTTGAGAAAATGAATGAACGAAAAGTGAAAAGTTTTGAGGATATTGTTGATTATGATGTGTTAAAAATAACAGAATTCAAAGGGCCATTCTATAACACAGACTTCGACGTGATATCGGAACTGAATTCCCCGGACACGTGCAAAGTCCGGTACAACGACACAGGGAGTATTGAGATCTTGAACGAGGACCAGTTGGACCAAATGGACATGTACGGCGAGCTTGACTCGATACGAGTGGATAGTGATGATACGGACACATTAAATGGGACGCAGAAGTACCGCGAGCTGTGGAACCTAAGAACGACATTCGAGGAGGAGGAAGAGTGTAGTGATACAATTCGTATGGAGGACATGACGTCACCCGACCAGTCTCCAGACGGAGAAGTGCCTAATTCATACACCACATCTTTTGAATCGAATACCGAGTCGGTGCCATACGCTGAATGTGTTGAGAAACGATGTAGTCCCCACAGTGGCGACTGCAACCCAAACTCAGGCTGTCACCAACTACACCCCTCTCATTATGAAAACAGGAGGCAAAACTATAAAAACATTCTTGCAAAAAGACTGCAACGAAAACCTCCAAATGCGAGTGCTGACAATAGTTTTGATAGTATAGAGACGGTCGACACAGATGGCGAGGTGTCGGACACAAGTCGTCCCGAGGTGACGACCACGTCGTTCGAGTCGACGACAGATAATACGGACAGCACAACAGAGAGCCAAAACCACAAACTGATACAGATGAAGGCGGACAGTGGGTACAAGTCGATGGAGACACAGTCTCCATATATCAAACGGACTCACAGTACGAGTGAGATTGAAGTGCTCGAAGAGGGCAACAGCCCCGAGCATCCCGCGCGCATCTACACGCATTCCTATTCACTTCCGGAGGCGGGAACCTCCAAAGAGGGGTACGGCCGGCGGTCTAAATACTTTGAAAGGAGAAACGGAAAGACAGCGTCAAAAAAGCGAAGAGAGTACAGCCGGGAAAGACAGATTGTACAAATTTATGAGAGCATTAATGAGCCAGAGACAGACTCGAGATCAGACCAGCCTTCTGGTGACAGTTTTGAGGAAACGGATACACCAAGCAAGTCGTCTTTGTTCTCCCGTTTCTTTAAATCCCATCGCGAATCGAAGGAGAGAATAATGATGCGAGATTTCAGTGTCGATCAGAAAACTTACAAAGTGTTTCAGGAGTTCGTTCGTTACGACCCTTCCTTAGAATCATGTGGGTCGGGTCGTCACCGCTCACCGCGGTTTACGCGCCATAGATTACAGAGAAAACATACGGATCCAATATACTTTGAAGAGCGACGGCGTAATCGGCTTACACCAGAACTTAGAAGCGCTAGCCTTGGAAGTGACAGCAGCGCAAGTTCGGCGCGCCGTTTATCGCCCCAGGACAGTATAGAGGAAGAGGATTATGATAAAGTTCGAGAAGCGGAAGAGAAAGAGGGCTGGTCACTTGAACAGGCTTCAAGAGATACCGCTGGCAGACAATCATTGTCAGTTTCAGTTCATGACATTCCAGTTATACACCTACCGGAGGAGGAGGCGTGTACATCTGCTGATGTTTAGTATCGTTACGCATACGGTTGCCATAGAAACTATTTGGCGTTAAGTGTAACTGTTCTTTATGACTGACTGGCGGTACACGGAAGTTTGGTATTATTGTTGTTCATGCCATTGACTGTTGCGCCACCTAACGTTGTACAGTAAAATATTTGGGTAGATATTTGTGGCCCCCCAAACAATCTTTTGATGTAAAATGTTAAATTATGATTCATCGTTATACCATTTGTTAAATCAAATCTTTATTTACAAACCAGTATATCTCTTTATGTTGATGTTGAAGTGACTTCATTATATACAAGATGTATAACCAATTGGTTTCATAACCAATGAACAATCGAAAATGTTCTAGTCAAATATGATATGTATATCTTGGTTTTTTTCGTGCCAATTTTACGTTTCCCTATCTCTTGATTTACCTTGACGTGTATTAACTGGGTATTTGAAATATGAGCAGAGTTCCTCCCCATACACTGACAGCACGTGGATTTACCTGCCCTAAAAATAACAACTATGTGGAGTAACAGTAACACTTCTCAAACTGACAGTACGTGGAGAGTTATCTCCCCTCACCATAGCAGAATGTGGAGTGCTACCTCCTATCACGCTGATAGGATAACGAGAGTTAACTCCCCTTACCCTGACATATTGTGGGGAGGTGCCCCCAATCATATATTCAGTTACTGGAAAGTCACCTCGTTTCACATAATCTGGAGAGCTACCCCCGCCCACTGCTGAATACGGTATTAATGTCCTCCGATATATAAAATAGACGTCTCTCGGGCGATGTATCGAAATCGTTCATATTCAATGTGTGTTTTGAATGGAATAAGTTACTATTACTTCCAATTTTTTTTTAAAATAAAAGCCCGCGTGACTCTTGAACTTGCTTGACTGGTTTACCTCAATACGTTTATAGTCCACAATATAGCCACAATAACATCCCACTAACCACAACTGTGGTTTTTTAGTTACAGGGGACATGATAATTTCAACAATTTGATGCTATGTTCAGTTCTATCCTTATGTAAAATTCATAGCGATATCAAATGCCCTAATTATTAATTTCCAGGCAAATAGTCTGAAAATAGTTACGTATTATGTGAAGCGATCAGTTTACACGAGCACAAACCTGTCAGTGGTTATTCGCGTGCCACGTGATATAGCTACAGAAAAACGTGGTCTCTGCCTGTTTAACTGTTGGTCAAAATTATTCAACATTAAAACCAATTAAATGTTTCAATACAGGATATTGAGATAACGTCATCATTTTCCGCTTGTATTACATGTAACCCTTGAGATTATCATACAATCTTTGTCATTATAATTAATTTATCTCAGTGTTTGGATTTTCCTTAATTTTGATACATAAAAAGTTGAATCGAGTATTACTGTACCGTCTTTAATCAAATTCAGTTGTTTCTAACACCATCGACCACGGCAGACTTACATGTTGAATACCGTTAGTGACATCCTCGAAATCCAGGGGTTACGCTCACTTTATCTATCTGCACCCCTGGAATATGTCATAGCAACATTGAAGGCACGTTGCTAGCTATTCGTATGGTCTCGGGTAAAATAAGCCATGACCAATCGCTATAGAATGATACCTGCCCTTTGAAGATTACAAAGGAGCAACGCCCGACTTCAAAACCAGTCAGCTTTACCGTTATCGACCGCGAGATAGTTTTGATGTACATCAAAGAATCAAATTAGTCTTCTTGTCTCATCCACAAGTTGGCGCACATTGAGCTTTCAATTATTTTGCCATGACATATTCTATAGTGGTGCAAAGAGCGATGGTGATCGTAACTCATGGAGTATAAAGGATGCATTAGTGACAGACTAAAAGCCACATGCATCTGCGCCTGGTAAGCAAATATGTAGAAACTATTAAATACTCTTCCCTGTCCTACTACTGTCGACCAATCAGATTGTTCGTTGTAAAATTGCTCATCGAGATCGTTAACTTTCGTTCCAGACTTGAGTTGTCTGAAGATAGGAGCATCATATTTGGTTTCGTTTAATAAATTATAAAATAATCATCGACTCTCGAAAAAATCGAGGCACGTAACTTAACCATGCGTATAAACAATATTAAAAAAATTCGGATTGAACTAATATCAAAATACTGAATCGAAGTTAATTTTAACCCCAACCCGTGGTTCCGGTTTCTGGTATGTTAATTATAACCTTGCCAGTAATAGTAGGTAGGGAAGACTCCTTCGTATTTTCACAAATTGACGCACCAGACGCAGATGCCTTTGGATAGACTCATATCAGTGACAGATTATCATCAATGACAGAACTATATCGGTGACATTGCATCAGTGATATACTCATAAGTTAACCAACGTCATGGAAGGGCTGATGTTTGCTACGGTTGACTGATTTCCTATGACGCTGCCTGTTGTTGATGAGATATAGAGTCTACGTACCCGAATTAGCCCATTGCTCAGCACAAATAACATGATATTTCAGCTATTACCATTCTCCTTATTTCTAGGAATGTTTTTGATAAGTGAGTTTTGGGGTACTGTGGTATTGTAATATTTTGCATGTACTTGAAAGTTGTTTCGCATGAATTATATTTATAACAAAGTTTACAAAAAATCTTTTTTCAATTTTATACATGCATCACCAAATGTTTTAAAACCCTGTTGTCCGTTAGCTTAACTAAGTGCACTACTTACTGTTTCCGCCTTATCTGTGACGTCACGTTTATCACAGATGTATTTACCGGTGTGATGGGAAAATTTAACAGAGTATTTGTACAGCTGTAAAAAATACAAAACCTATAACTTATAATGTCGTGTAAACTTTTTAATTTTTTCAATTCTACACCAACTCATTTTTTTATATTATCATGTTATCATTCGTATAAGAATAGTTAATATATTGCATTGACTAGATTTCCTGCTTGATATTTTCTATTTTCATAGATTTGTCATCATTCATGAATCATTGTTGTTAACAGGCATACACATCCAGCATTATGAATCCCATGTTACTCCGGCATTTGGTGCTTCTCCTTGTTCCCGGGGATAACTTTTTGTCAAATCCTATATGTTATAAATGTACATTTTTTAGATATATTTTTCTACCCATCCGATAAGAAGGTGTAAATGTGGATGACGTGTGAGCTACGTCAAAGGGCATAGTTCATACCAGTAGCTGTGTAGAATTATCCACCGTATTTCACACTTTTGCCAACTGAAGTATGTCTCTTCTCGTTGAAAGTCTAATCTCGTCAATTTTCCTCATGGATTCCACATTTCGGCCAAAGCTTTACCCAACCACACTGTTCGTGTCAGTACACGGTCCGCCCTACTCGATGTCTGCCTGGCACGTGTCCTTGTTCCACGTGACTCCGCAGATCCCGCTCTCAAATCTTCTTGTGTTAACAATTCCGCAAAGCCTAACATTCATATTAGATACAAAGTCTATATTAAAATTCTATCGTTTTACTTATAAACCACGTGTGTTTGTTGTTTGTTTATACCAACAAGTGATCGCTATGACAACGCATTTATGGATAGATCAAATCTGAATAGACACTGAACGAGCCTCTACTCAAAAATATATACAAGACCGAAACACAACGAAAAGCTGTAAAGATAGTCTTCGCGCATCAGAAGTTAATGTCGGTTAAAAGCATTCCTTATTGCAAGATAAGGGAGGTAGCAATGTAAAGCAGCTTTTAGCCACTGACGATACAATAACTTGATTTTGATCGTGAACTACATGGACTGTCTGTCTTATCAAATGCTCTTAGATCCGTCCCTCCTTACAGATGCAGTGCTTCAGTTGCCCTTAACCTCTTTGAGAAATTGAACATGAAAGAAAGGAACTACACGTAATTGAAATAAAGCTCAAATATATTACTAGAAATCAGTTGTAATTGTACAAGGGCAGCACACATGATCTTCGTCGTGTGTGAAGTTAGGACAGTAGCACAATCACATCAAAAAGCAGCACGAAGAATCATCAGCAAGACATCATTGAAGTTCATCAGAACAATTTGGAATTGCATGTCTTGGGAACATACGCAATAAAGAAAGGGTACACTAAATACTATTGCGACTTTAACTTACAATGGCAGGATAACCTGTTACATAACTTGCATTGTATTGGTAATAGACGAAGACATTTAATGGTTACATATGGTCTGACTTAATTTTGAGGACTTGGAACACTATTTTCAACATAACAACATCTATCTAGATGATAAAAACACTTCTCTCGGTGATTCTATCTGTACAAAATAGACACAATCAACTGAAGTTCACGCAACAGATGTTCATGCAATAAGGTTCAGCACTTGAGTCCTCACTCGGACCAGGTCAGGACAGCAGGGTTAGTTAACACATCATCAAATCGGTGTTTATCAAGGTGATTATATTCGGTGAAGGCGGTTACAGCTGCTATGAGAGAAACTATTTCAAAGTTAGGAAAAGGACAATTTGTAATGTTGTCGGAAGATTTACACCAATATATCATGTTCGTCTGTTGAACAAAAAGTACTTCAGTTCCTTTAGGATCGACATCAGCTTTCGTTTGATAGTGTCCCGAATAGTTTCTTCTAGAACAATCGCGGTATTATAAAATAATAATAGTCATAACTGGCGAGAATTTAATCTCATTGCAATAGGAAGTGCTATTCTTAATCTTCTTAATCACGTGCTGTATCTGTTCTACATGGTCTTGTTGTTATTCATCTTGGCCCGGTTGCTCTTAATGAGATAGTTTGATCAGTGATTAGTGGTAAGTTTCGTCTTCTTGTTTCTTAAAAATATAAATAACATTTGCTTTGATTTAAATTTTCCAGGCAGTCAATATACTTCCAAAGTAAGTTTCATGTAAAGCTACAAGTTACTTTTAATGTACAGTAAGTACATTGACGGAATTATTAGAGGTTGAAAAATGTCGTTAAATAGTGGTTAAGCTTTTGAACAACTGACGGCTAATGCTTCGGTCACGTCATGGTGACGCATGTAATTCATGGTGTTCGTATATTGTGTCGTCTTAAAAACAAAACAAAAAAAAAGATAACAAATAACCAATTCTTAACCATCTTAGTTTGGTTTTATTTGCATAATTAAAAAACAAATGCATAACAACAGTATATTCCACTTCAGAGAAGCATCCATGTTGAAGCTAACATATGTATGTCGAAATTAATACATGCATGTTATGACTAAAGAGAACAGAACGAGCACAGCGTCTATGACTCAACTCAACTAGGATTAATACAGCGCCGGCCCTCCCCATTGATCTGCAAGTGTTGTAGAGCATCAGCTTATACGACAAAAGCAGATACCCTGTATATCCTGCAAATGATCACCATAAGGGTCCAAATGTGAACATGGACCACCGTTCAAAATATGAACGCGAGACAGTGTTACAGTATATCGTTTCCACTTTCTCGTTGCACTATGTTCATACTGATATATTACTTCTTATAATACTTCCAGTAAGCTTAAGTGTGTTAATTTGTAACACGTAAGGATCCCACTACCACTGTCAAAAACTGGAAACTGTTTTTCCAGCATGATTATAACTTTAATAAATCATTGCCGAAAAGAAAACCAAACCTTGCAGGACTCTTATGAAAAATGGTTCAAATGATAAGAACAAACAACACTGTTTTAAGTGTAACAAATTCAAAGGGGCTAGACCGGGACTCGAACCCTGGATTTCAGATTGTTAAAATATCTCTAACCGACTGAGCTAACTATTGTGAGCCAACGGAAGTGACGTGGCGCAACTGTGCTATATTTAATCCAAAACGAAATTAAGGGAGGTTATTGTATATATATATAAACAAACACAGTCCAATGAGTTTAACGTCCTATCAACAGCTAAGTTCATTTAAGGACGTGCAGTCCAATGGGGCAGGTATTCTTAATAACTAAAAAAGGGACAGGGATCCTTAATAACGACCAAACACAGCTAATATGTATTCCTTATGTCAAAACTAATAAATCCATCGACCAAGCAATAATCTATCGCATATATTAAATAAATACTCTAAGCAAGTCTATATTCCCTGTGTAGCAGTTCTTAAAGCATGTTATTAACATACATCAATGTAATAAATGAACAATACATATTGATATCAGATTAAAAATGAATAAATAGATAACAGTATGCTACTTCATATAAAGTGATATGTGACACGTCCTGATAGTATGTAGAAAGAAGCACTTTGATGACGTAAGTATGACGTAACAGCGGTTAGAAACTTCTGAGATATGTTATAAACTTCAAGCACAGTCCTCTACGTTGAGACTTGAAAGCAAGCTTTGGTTTAGCAAATCAAGAGCATTACCCCTCGGTTTGAGATAATTCCATTACAACCTCATGTTCAGGGAATAGGTAGACTGTCTACAATCAACGAACTATCAGGTGTCGCCCTCAGCGTCTTAAAAGTCGACGCACTTCATCATGAGCAATTCATAGCGTCGAAAGAAACACGCGTCATACGTAAACAATATATTGGTCAAGAAAACGTGTTCCTCAAGAATCTCGTGTGTTTTATCACACCTGTAATTAAAGCACGTGTATCAAATCACCGTGTTGTCCTCACATACAGCGTCTCCTCCTCCTGACGGTGAACGTCCAAATCCTCGTCGTGTCGCTCTGAGAGCGGGATAGGCGAATCTGAATCACGGTCCTGTGCAGGTGCAACACTCACGCACGGGAATGCGTGCGAGAGGAAAAATCCAGTTCCGGACCCCAAAACTACTGACGTGTATATCCAGACGTTAAACGTCATCACAAATAACATCAAACAGTATCCAACGGCAACACGCAGCACATGGTATATTGTAACTATTACCTGGGTCTTCATGGAATCACTGCAGAACATTGACCTTTCCTTCCTGTTGGAAATAATTGTAATCATAGAGAGACACAAACATATTAATATTGTTCGATCATAGGATTGACGTAGGTGAAAACATGACGTACCTGTATTTGAATAAGTGTAAACATGATGTAGCTGTATTTGACTAGGTGTAAACATGATGTACCTGTATTTGACTAGGTGTAAACATGATGTACCTGTATTTGACTAAGTGCAAACATGATGTACCTGTATTTGATTAGGTGGAAACATGATGTGCCTGTATTTGACTAGATGGAAACATGACGTACCTGTATTTGAGTAGGTGTAAACATGACGTACCTGTATTTGACCAGGTGTAAACATGACGTATCTATATTTGACCAGGTGTAAACATGGCGTACATGTATTTGACTAGGTGTAAACATGATGTACTTGTATTTGACTAGGTGTAAACATGATTTACCTGTATTTGACTAGATGTAAAAATGACGTACCTGTATTTGACTAGGTGTAAACATGACGTACCTGTATTTGACCAGGTGTAAACATGACGTACCTGTATTTGACCAGGTGTAAATATGATGTACCTGTATTTGACCAGGTGTAAACATGACGTACTTGTATTTGACCAGGTGTAAACATGACGTACCTGTATTTGACTAGGTGTAAACATGGCGTACCTGTATTTGACCAGGTGTAAACATGACGTACCTGTATTTGACCAGGTGTATACATGACGTACCTGTATTTGACCAGGTGTAAACATGATGTACCTGTATTTGACCAGGTGTAAACATGACGTAACTGTATTTGACCAGGTGTAAATATGATGTACCTGTATTTGACCAGGTGTAAACATGACGTACATGTATTTGACCAGGTGTTAACATGACGTACCTGTATTTGACAAGGTGTTAACATGACGTACCTGTATTTGACCAGGTGTTAACATGACGTACCTGTATTTGACCAGGTGTTAACATGACGTACCTGTATTTGACCAGGTGTAAACATGGCGTACCTATATTTGACCAGGTGTAAACATGACGTACCTGTATTTGACCAGGTGTAAACATGACGTACCTGTATTTGACCAGGTGTAAACATGACGTACCTGTATTTGACGGATTTTTCGGCGCTGTTTTGCTCCAACGTGTACTTCATTAGAACGTGGATGTATTCAAGCAGAACGGACAGAACAACAGATACCACCATAGCACACACCAGACCTAGGTATATGCAAATATTTTGCGAAATTAAAGAAAAGAAATAAAACAAAGACCAATGGTTTATTATACTTTAGCTTTTACACGAACATATTTTTTTTCACAATGGATACACACGTATTTGTACGCACGTTATTGTATACTCTTGTATTCAATGATATAGTTTTAATCACCTATACATTTTACACTCAATTTTATCTCTTATAAATATCGGAAAAGATAAGGTTAATGTATTTTAACTTTGTTCTCAAAATGTTTACTTGGTTTAGCCTCAAACAAGACGACGGGTAAGACCCAAAATGGGAATAAAAACCAGATATATGTGTATACTTGTCACGAAATTTCATGATAAGAGATCAACGAAAACAAATTTTCTGAAATATAAATTATCTCTGATTAGTTTTTGCACAACATTGGGAGCAAAAGTGTATCTATAGATCTGTGGCCTCTCAACAGTCTGATAAAAGTTCTTACATAATAGAAGCGTTCGAGACGAACCACGCTAGCAACCGGTTTTAACATGCATACGTGGAGCTATAGTTGTAACACGATGAGAATCCACAGATTGGGAAAAGGTGTTATTTAGCAACTTATTCAGACTCTTACTTGGACTGTTAACGGTGTGTATGCACAATTTATCATCTTCCCTTTCTCCGAACAAAATGAAGATGGATTGTTATTGATATGACAGAACATCACTTTAGAATTGTCATTTTTTTTAAAAAGAAGACTTGTCATCTTTGTTTATCACTAAGAATTACAATATCGCCCAATTTGCCTTTTACGGGAAGGAATTGTAAAGCTATTAAAATTTCAAAACTCATTTTAGGATATTTGATGTGCATGTACCTGCCTATTTGCCTAAATGGAAGTTACGCGCCTGACCATCCGTTAAAAATGTTGAGGTATAATTTAGTTCTATTTTAATTAATTAAACAAAGACACGGAAATCACGAGAGAGGGAAAGAGTCTATTGTGTCTGGGGGGAAACGAGGTTATGACCCAAAATTCTGCTCCTGAGCGTGAAATTTCATTCCAAGGGATTCTATACATCAGTATGTATTAGCTTAAACATTACATAACAGGTTTGTATACCATTAACCTATGGAATTGAAGTCGGGACATGTCCTATACAGGGAGGTCGGGTGTCGCAGAGAAGAACGATGTCGCCTTTCACCAAGACGGTGCGAATGGGGTCATCATTGATGGTATTTCTATTATATCATAAAACACTTTTCAACGAAATTAACCATTTTGGCGAATGAATAGCTGCCTTATGTTCCCATCCACTGTCTTTTCTATCACGATACACCTCCATCTTGGTTAATTTATAAAATTTCGTCCCCCAATGAATGCCAAGTCAATTTGCCTATGAACCTCGTTCCCAAAGTGGTTATAAGTTAATAAACTCGTTTACTAAATTCAATGTTACATGAACGCCCGTGTTAGATCCTCTATTCAGTATACAGAGGATGTATTACCTATCGTGTATTTTGCTCAAACAAAACTGAAAAAATGGGATGTGGTTATATGATTTTGTCCGTAATAATTGTAAAAAAGATCCATGTAGCACAACCAATAAGTGTTTCTATGTGATGTTTTGATGACTAGTACGGTATGTACTCTGTCACCTTCATCAGACAAATGACCAGTGAAGCGTATGTACACAAATGTGTAAATTATGTACGAGTTGTCCACCCAAATCGATGTCGATTCGCTACGCTGTAAGCGTATGTTATATAAGCACCGAAATGACTCGATTCAGCTACGCTTTGTCCGTAATAATCTAGGATGTGACAATAAATACAAAATTTGTTGTATTCTAGTTTGATTTTTTGTGTGATTACTTTTACATCAAAATTGTCCAAATTTCTTCTTCCATCTAATTGTATATTTAGCCGCTTTCCAAGCCTATACAAATAAGAGAAGTCGACACACGTGAAGACGCATACCTACTAGTTCACATCTAACCATTTGTTTTAACCTAAAAGATGTTTCAGATTAATTCTAGCTCTTCTAACAGCTCGTTTTACTCAACGAGCCATACATGTATATTGTATTTAAAATATGTGGTATGTGTAGGACTTTATATGACGTGTGTATTAGAATGTGTATGACGTCATTATAAACGTAATGTGACGTATGTAATAATATATCTATGACGTCATCATAAACGTTATGTGACGTTTATAATGATATATGGAGGACGTCATTATAAACGTTTTGTAACGTATGTACTAATATATGTATAATGTAATATTCTGAAGTCATTGACGTATTCAATATGTATGACGGAGTTATGACGTTATGTGATGTATGTACTATTATATGTATGATGGAGTTATGACGTTATGTGATGTATGTACTATTATATGTATGACGGAGTTATGACGTTATGTGATGTCTGAACTATTATATGTATGACGTGTTATGAAGTTATGTGATGTATGTAGTGGTATTAAATATGTACCTGGAACTGTGCCAGTGTCCCAGATCTTCAGTATAACCGTCTCCCCGCTCGTATTGGTCGACATTGTCATCTGGGAAACAAAACAAAACAAAATAAAACTGGTACAAATCATACTTTAATGATTTCAGGAAACTTTACCGTAACATATAGCAATGGACGGGAGACACATGACTTGGAATTACAATCACCTGTCTGTTTAACTCAAATATTCCTATTTTGTCCAAAAGAAATTGACGTTTAATGTGAAGTTCATTAACTGGTTTGCTACATCTAATGACGTCACTGGTACTGCTCACCGTTTATTAATGGCGTTGTTTCTTCTTATAAAAAATTACAATCTCAAACACACATGCATGTACCTAAAAAAGGACAATACAGATTTGGCAGGATGTTATCTACATAATGCCACTCCACCAATGCAACGAACTCACCAATGGATTAAGGTCTAAATAAGAAGAATAAATAATATTTGACTTCCCTGTCGGCGAAATTTGGTTGGCAGTAAAAAAAAATTGGTTTGTTTTCGCAACTGAATCTCTTTGAATTAAAGATTGGTGAAGAGAAGCACGTACCTTCATTTTGGTTTCGTTGGTTGAGGATCTAATTCATGGCATCAAACGATATTAGCATCTGTAAATAAATAAACATTTGTGTTATAGATCCAAACGATGTTAACAGCTACTGTTAAATATGATGGCAATAACATATGTGTGATCTGTAAATCAACATTAACCTTAAACAGGGACGTATATACTGTCCCTACCTTAAATCACCACACGGTATCTACATATTATCACACCTGTAAATATATATCAACTTCTTGGCATTTAAAGGTATCAATATCTATATATTAAACACCAACGTTATATAGTTTAATGGTATCACCACTGAATTAAACATCACCGTCGTACAGTTTATTGGTATAAACACTGAATTAAACAGCAACGTCGTACAGTTTAATGGTATCAATACTGAATTAAACAGCAACGTCGTACAGTTTAATGGTATAAACACTGAATTAAACAGCAACGTCGTACAGTTTAATGGTATAAACACTGAATTAAACAGCAACGTCGTACAGTTTAATGGTATCAACACTGAATCAAACAGCAACGTCGTACAGTTTAATGGTATCAACACTGAATTTAACATCACCGTCATACAGTTTAATGGTATAAACACTGAATAAAAAACGTCAACGTCATACAGTTTAATGGTATCACCACTGAATTAAACATCACCTTAATATAGTTTAATGGTATAAACACTGAATTAAACATCAACGTAATACAGTTTAATGGTATAAACACTGAATTAAACATCACCGTCATACAGTTTAATGGTATAAACACTGAATAAAAAATGTCAACGTCATACAGTTTAATGGTATCAACACTTAATTAAACATCAACGGCGTACAGTTTAATGGTATAAACACTGAATTAAACATCGACGTCATACAGTTTAATGGTATAAACACTGAATTAAACATCAACGTAATACAGTGTAATGGTATAAACACTGAATTAAACATCAACGTCATACAGTTTAATGGTATCAACACTTAATTAAACATCAACGGCGTACAGTTTAATGGTATAAACACTGAATTAAACATCGACGTCATACAGTTTAATGGTATAAACACTTAATTAAACATCACCGTCCTACAGTTTAATGGTATAAACACTGAATTAAACATCAACGTCATACAGTTTAATGGTATTAACGTCATACAGTTTAATGGTATAAACACTGAATAAAAAACATCAACGTCATACAGTTTAATGGTATTATCACTGAATTAAACATCAACATCATTTAATTAAACGGTATCAACACTTAATTGAATCGTCATATTATATAGCACAATATATATAATGCAATGGATGACAGGTATATATTCAAGAATATAGGCAAGAATCCGAAATCAAGTGAATGTTAACAGTGCCCCCTTCATTACCTCCATATGAGTGACGGTGTGCGTGTGTATAAACTGAGGGTTGTTGTTAAGATGGTATACTTCCATAGGTTCATTGATAGTGCCATACAACTTAAATGTTACAGCATACACTCGTAATACCCAACGTGTTATACATCACCGTTAGCAGGTGGAATGGAGTACCACCGGTAAAGGAAACAGTCCACCGCCTTTGGGCAATAAACCTATACCTTAATTGTAGATAGGTGTTACCAACTGTGTTGTACGGGCAAGGTTACCTGTGTTAACATACTTTTCTATTATGTGCAGTGTTAAACACAGTTTTCTTTTTTTTGTTCAATAGCACAGTTATAACTGTTCTTTTCCATTAGTTTATGTTAATATCTACCTTACCTTTTTGTTAGTTCTACATTATATCTATATCATATTCAAGCCCTGCTCTTCCATTCCTTTCCAATCAGATACATATCAAAGTTTTGATACAAGATGCTACATATCTATAAGTCACATTTCCCAGACTTTATTTGTTCTTCAGACTACTTATCCAATGCGCCCAAATACTGTTCTCATACTTATCCTGTATTTATATTTTGACTAATTTCCAACAAGTAAAAATTCAATTTGTTGGAAGCTGTGCTCCTGATCCTGATAACAAGTATATTGTCAACATTCTGAAACACGTAAAACCGAATAAGACAGTTCAATGAAATGATAGTATTTTTTAGACTATGTCCAACATTTTATCAGTCTCACGAAACCTGTCTGAATTAAACTAACGTTCTATTTTGTAATCCGTAGCATGCCTAAAGGTTGTGTACGATGGTACCTGTCTAGTTCATGTTGCTAGGTTTAAACAGAATGTCTTAAAGGTGATTGAGGATTTTCGTTAGAAATGAAACACCATAGTGTTGAATTAAACATCTCCATTAGTAAATTGGTGTCCTTTGCAGTAATGAGGTCTGCATTCAGTGGCTTTTTTTATTTGTCTACACATTGAGTTTTCTCCCTCTTCGTTCTTTTTCCTCCTCGTTTATAGTAAGACACATCAGCCAAACACCTCCTATCACGACTGTAGTAAAGTAAGGAGACGGGTTTATTAAGTTGCTTTGAATTTGTTCTCCAATCTTTGTATCATGTTTTGAAAAAAAACATGTATTTCTCATAACAAGTAAATTGATGCATTTGGTTATATTCAAATTTCAACCGGTACTTCGCCCAAACTTTTTTTGTAAATACAAAGATCAAACGAATGTCTTTGTCTTAAAAATTAAGGAAGGGAAAAAGAATGTAATAGAAAATGCATTTAAGTAAAACTGAAAACCATAATAAGACGAAACCTTATTTAGGAGAAGTCACAACGCGTCTCGACCAACAACAGACAGTCAACGTTTTGCCGTTATTTGAAATGGTCTCTTTACTTACCCGGGAGTGACATAGATGTGTTGATGAAAGACCACAGTTTATACAGAATCTTATTATGTTAACAAATAAATATAATGGGTAATGTGATGAAATGGAAAAAAACACATGGCAAACTTATTGGGCAGGCCTAGATGTAAAGGTTTGGTTTGGTTTAGCATTTTTTAACGTCCTTTCAACAGTTATCGACATTTAAGGACGGCCTCTCCTGTGTGCAAGATGCATGCGTGTAGTGTATGCGTGTGTGTGTGTTTTCGGAGGCTGCGATATGTTCGTGTTTGTCTCCTTCTGATAGTGAAATATTGTTGCCGACTTTATAGTGCTATCTCACTGAAACGTACTGTTGAAGACACCCAGCAGGACACCCCACCCGGTCATATTATACTGACAACGGGCGAACCAGTCGTCCCACTCCTAAATTGCTGAGCGTTAAGCAGGAGTAGAAACTACCATTTTTACAGACTCTGGTATGTCTCGGCCAGGGGACAGAACCCAAAGCCTTCCTCACAGGGGTGAACGCTCACCTGAAGGTCAATAGTGAGGCATTGTCAAGGGAAACAAAAAAGTTGTTTAGAAAGAAGAGAAAAGATAAGATCCCAAATTCAGTCGCCTCTTACGATCATACAATGGGGGCAGCAGGTACCATTTTTACGCCCTACCTACAGAGATGTAAAGGTTACCAGCGGGTTAAACTAGGTTACACTGTATAACCATTGCCACAATTACGAATAATTTGTGAAATATCAGTATTCCTTAAAAATCACATGTTTCCACGTATTTTACAGAATCATAGTTGCTCAAAATTTGAATGCTTAAAACAGAAATAAAAATAAAAAAAAACAGCAGGGGGCGAACTCCAGACATTCAAAGTTTACACAGTCAATGTTGCCCTCTAAGAATAATGGCTTAAAAGCATCAAAATAATTGTCCAACCTATGGACTGAAAAACTCTACGATAAACTAGAAAGGGGAAGTCACTCTAAGATGACAGAAACAATCTGTATATGGAAGGGAGACTACTCCAAGTAAAATAAAGTCCAAGAGGAACTCTTCTCTGCAATCCTTACTGATGCAGTGGTACCCCATTACTAGGATAATAAACAGTTTTAGAAATATACATACCGTAGCAGTATGTTTACAACTTAGGTAGTCGCAGTCATCAGTTAAACATGTCATTGCCGGGTCAATGGCTTGCTTTTCTGCAAACATTATTTTAAGAAACAATATCATTTGACGAGTTTGACTTGTGACCTTCAACATGCTTTCACATTTAATTTTACATCGACATAATGTGTAAATAAAGTCATATTGACAGATGATAAGGAGCAATTTGACACGTGACCTTTGGTTACCTATATATTACAGTGAAGTGTGAAATGTATATTAATGTATTGATATATTATGTGTTCAGTGTTCATAAGAAGATATCATGTTTAAGATCAAATTTGTTTGTTTAAGGTTTAACATTCTCATAACAGCTTAAGTCATAAGAATACTGGTGTCTAGGGAAACACCACAGAGAAGAAGAAAATAGGAAAGCGAGAAAAGTAAAGTATATTGATCCATGATGTTGCAATTAGGGCAAGAAATCAATTTCAGTTTCTTCAATGTCCCCTTAGCAGACGACACTACAGACAGCCCTGATTCTGTTGGGGGCCAACATGAGTCGTCCTTTATGATAGCATGCAATGAGATACAGCAGGTTTTTCCTTTAACGAATTGGTTCAACCGTTGTCAGTATAATGTGACCAGGCGGAATGCTGTGCTGGGTGCCTTCAGCACGGTATTTCAATGAGATAGCACTATAAAGTCAGCATCAGATCCGCGCTATCACAGGGAGGTAGGCACACCAACATACCCTGTCTCTTGCATGCATACACGCAAGCACGCATACACTGCACATATGGAGGCACGTCCTTGAATGACCTGAGCTATTAACAGGACGTTAAACAAAATAAAACCAAATCAAAGCAGGTAGGTGGTCTTTTGACTCTTGGTAGTATAATTCTGAATACAGATTACTGGTTGCTAGCTGTGCCGCGATGTCATGATCTGCGTACGGCAAACTAACCAACACTGGTGTTTACATCATTTACCGAGTTGTTTTTTCAAGTTAGTTAAGATAAACAGCCACCTGGTTTCCAGGGTGTTAGAAACCTAGTACACAGTCACTTGACAAATTGTTCTTAAAACGTTTTGAAATTACACCACCATCCCCGTTGGTAAGTTTTAAGTTCTTCTAGATAAATATACCAGCAGACATCAGCTCATTGTATGGATACCAGACCGGTTTTATAATAGTTGAAAAGCAACGGAATTAACTCATTCACCCCTGAAGACACATTTGAACTCTTTTAATTCAAAGGTTGGAATAGTTCATTATGAAACTTTAGGGGTGAATGAGTTACTATAAATACCATCTTAGAATAGCGTATTAAGTTAAGACTGAGGACGAATCCTTGCATACAGGTCTCATTTTGAAACCTACTTTCAATCAGTAAATCTCCGTTTGCCCGAAGTGTTTCCAGTAATGTGTGTCTAGTTTACATATTCTGAGAAGAAGTTATACATTTCTAACTGGTACAGCAAACAGTTTAAGTACAAATAGTTCAAACATATTTAAATGGAAAACGTACAGTATCTACGTATACGCTGCATTCTACCTGGTAATGTAAAACTTGAACATCGCACAGATAGTGATGACATATGGTAACAACATAAAATAGGAATGTGACTAATACACAGCATTGCCAGTGGCTACATCACAATAGTACATGCGATACGAAGAGTATAAACATTGCTCTCATGAAATACACTTCCGTGATTTGATTTTCAGGGATATTTTACTATTTAAAAATATAAAGCATTTTCCCCACTATCAAGTCGTTAGGATCTTTCAATGAATAATAATGATAGAAAAATATGTTTTGAAAAAAAGTTCACAAATAACCACTGTATCATTAAAAAGTGTTTGCCGATAAAAACTGTCTACGATTCATCAAATTTGAAGTGATAAGAGGTGGTTCCTTTCTAACAGTTAAATGTAATAGAATTTTCACATAAGTCTATAACATTTGAAGGTTCTTCTGCTTTTTTGAAAACACAAAAAGGTAAAATTCAGATGCATGGTTATTTATTTCTTTAGGTAGTTATATATATTTCTGCGCATCTATCAATTTATTAGCCTAATTATATATTCCTGAACCTAGTTATGTATTATTTAGCCTAGTGATACATTCTTAGATCTAGATATATAATCCTAAGTCTAGTTTAATATTCCTTACCATAGCTAAATATTTGAAAGACTAGTTATCTATTTTTGAACCTAGCCATGTATTTTTCAGCCTAGTGATATATTATTGGACTAGATGTATATTCTTAAGTCTAGTTATGTATTCCTAATCCCAGTTATAGAATCCTAAGTCTAGTTATGTATTCCTAATCCCAGTTATAGAATCCGAAGTATAGTTATCTATTCCTAATCCCAGTTATAGAATCCGAAGTCTAGTTATCTATTCCTAATCCCAGTTATAGAATCCTAAGTCTAGTTATATATTCCTAATCCCAGTTATAGAATCCGAAGTCTAGTTATCTATTCCTAATCCCAGTTATAGAGTCCTTAGTCTAGTTATATATTCATGAGCTTAGTTACATGTATGTATTCTTCAGACTAGTGATACATTCTTGGGCCTAAATATATACACACAAGTCTTATATATTTCTTACCTTAGTTATAGTTTCTAAGACTAACTAAGTTTTTCTGAGTCTAAGTGTGTATCTCGGAGTCAAATTATGTATTTCTAAATCTAGATATTTCTTGCGAATAGCTATATATTCCTTAGTCTAGCTGTCAATCGCCATACTACCCACGTCTATCAGGGGATATAAATCCTAATTCAGATTTCAAATATACGATTTATAAACGTTCACCAGCACAACACCAATTTGTGTGGAATTCATTGTATTTCTTCCTTTGTTTGATGAAATTGACTTTATCCATACATTTCTGTGGAAAAGAAATATCAATATATTTTTATGTTAATGATAAGCGGATTTACTGTGTTTGCATCATCACATATGCCAGTGTTCGGTCACGTGAGATTCGAATACAAGTATATATCAATATTGTTAGTATCATTACGGAGTCGTTACCTACAGATGTTGCTGTGTTAAGCTGTAATCGTATTTCAAATCACGTGACTTACATTAGTTCTACTTGGATTTCATGAGCGGTAAATTGCCTGTTGCTGCGCCATATACAAACATGTATTTTATGAATATATTTTTTATGTACATATTGAACATTAAATGCAATAAAATATATATACACCTTGTGTACACTGTGATTGATCTAATAAACAAAAACGCATCACTCAAAACTATCATTTCCGAAATTATTAAAAAAATATGTTTAAAAAAAGATTAAGTTGGTGTATCAACGTAGATCAAAGGGAAGCGTGTTTTTCCTGTTCAGACTACTTGAAAAAAACCCATTAAATACCTTGATATCGTACTTTACCCTCGAGTAACTTGCTGTAAGTCATACAAATTGTGACAGACCAGCCGACCTACAATAATGTCATACCGGGTCAAATAATGAGAAAAATTTGAAGGTTTCAAGACATCATTAATAACACTCAGACACATGACAATGTTACTAGAGGCAAAGTTATGTCACGCAAATATATGTATATATATATATGACTGAGTGGACACGTCTTTTACATTACTTCCATATATGTCAAAAAAAATAAAAAAAAATAAAAATGTTTGTTTGTTTTTGTTTTTGTTTTATTTAGTTTGAATAGATATGCCAGAAAGACGTTAAGTTCATGTAATAAAAGTATTTCGTTACAATACAGCTTTATTTTTTTGACAATTTTATAAGAATGAAAATTGTAAAAAAAACTGTCCTCTAAGGAAAGTTTTTCGGGAAGTGAAAATGTAGGTCATATATATTGTGTTTAATAAATGTATGAAGTTAAATATAACATTTACTTATTCCGACAGCAAAAAACAGTACACGTGTCCTGGTCTAAATACATGTAACATGCTTTATTGATGAAAAACCGACCATTCCCCGTTGACACATAATTGTATACAATATTGTTATATATTAAACAGTACTATATAATACTTCTTTTAGACGCTTAACTTTATACAGGGTTATTATAGATATGTTACATTGTATGCAGGGTTTTGTCAGATGTAATACTGTATAAAGCGTTATTGTTAATATAATATTGTTTAAAGGGTTATTGTTAATGTAATACTGTATGAAGGGTTATTGTTAATGTAATATTGTTGAAAGGGTTATTGTTAATGTAATACTGTATGAAGGGTTATTGTTAATGTAATACCGTATAAAGAGTTATTGTTAATATAATACTGTATACAGGGTTATTGCTGATGTACTACTATATAAAGGGTTATTGTTAATATAATACTGTATACAGGGTTATTGCTGATGTACTACTATATAAAGGGTTATTGCTGATGTAATACTGTATAAACGGTTATTGTTAATGTAATACTGTATACAGGGTTATTTCTGATGTAATACTATTTACTGGGATATTATCCTCAAGTAATATTATAAACCATACAATCTCGAAATTATTAAGTGAACATCAGATTATATGTATTTTCCATACAATAATACAGTGAAGTAATTAAATTGGTTTGGTTGTCGCCGCGGTACGTTTCACTTCAATTTGTTACATAATACTAACCTTAAATTACCAAAATCACAAATATTAATAACCTGAAAAAAGGTAACCCAGCCACCTTCATTCTCTCAGTTGAAAAATCCAGTCACCTTCGTTGTCGGTAGATAATCCGGGCATCTTTACTCTCAGTAGATAATCCAACCAGCTTTATTCTCATTAGATACTCCAGCCACCTTTACTCTCAGTAGACAATTCAGCCATCTGTATTCTCATTAGAAAATCCAGTCACCTTCGTTGTCAGTAGATAATACAGCCATTTTTATTCTCAGTAGATAATCCAGCCACCTTCGTTCTCAGTAGATAGTCTAGTCACCTTCGTTTTCAGTAGATAATCCAGACATTTTTATTCTCAGTAAATAATCCAGCCACCTTTATCCTCATTATATACTCCAGCCACCTTCGTTATCAGTAGATCATCCGGGCTTCTTTATTATCAGTAGATAATCAAACCACCTTTATTATCGGTAGATAATCCAACCACCTTCGTTCTTAGTAGATATCCTATCCCCTTTCTATGCCAGTAGATAATCCAGCCACCCTCGTTCTCAGAAGATTACATCATTGAAAACTCTCTCAAAGTAGATATCCCAGCAACTGTTGTGCTTTTATATTTATTCACTTTCTTCCAATTCACTTGAAGTTAATAATCCAGCGCCAGCTTTATTTTAATGAGATAAACCACCCCCTGTGTTCTAAGTAGATAATTCAGCCACCATTGGCACAAACAAACGTTACTCGATACCTAGTGCAATTTCGTGAAACAAAAAGGCACACTGTAACCCCCTAAAAGATAGCTTTGATAGCGGGACAACGAATCAACGTGTTTGGGTAGTTTTACAGGGTGAACCAAGTACACACTCTTTCAATGAACTTTCTTGTTGTATTTCTTTAGATACAATATTCAAGTGTCCCACACAGTGAATTATTCATCCGGAAAAACTGGTACATAGGATAACCAAATATTTGGCTTAGAATTTTACTGAGCATTTGTCAAATATTTGTCTATACTTGCTCCACGACGGCCGATGTGTACTTACAGTGATAACAATTGTTTATATCAACAATCGCATTATCAGATACCATTATCACCCACAAGCAAAACAAAAGTAATTAAAACAATTGTAATACCTTAAAGCGACACGTTACCTTATTGCCCGAGTTTCCGTAACCATGTATTCAGATCGCTGACAGACGTCTCCTTTGTGGGGATATTATCTACAGGCTAAGACTTGACAGCTGTGGTTCGAGTGTCACAAGGCCTGGCGAGGTAGAAAAAATAACATTAAAATCCGGTATCGCCAACCTGTGTCGCCTAATCACCGATGAAATATACATTTTTACAGGCAACTTTAGAAATCGACATCTCACTAAAAGTCGCCTGAACTCCAGTTCTGAGTATTGACATGTAAATCGCGGAGACGCATTATGTCAACGTCGATACGTGGAAAATGAAAAATGCGTGAATAAGAGGCATGGTTGACAAGAAAAAAATACTGGACCAAACGGTAAACCCTGTTAGTTGTAACTCCTACTAAAGACGTTAAGTTTCGATAAACTAACTTTGTTATGATATCATTTATATACTTTAAAGTATACAATTGTAATGGTATGCGAATGAGATGCATAAATCACCAGTGATATAGAAGTATCAATATAAAGAGGCTATTAATACGATAAAATCAAAAATACTAAAAAATTGGTACTGATGTTAAAAATGTTTAGGTATAAAACGACACATGTGATAAACATATATAAAAATTGTACAATGATACCATCGGTGCACAAAGATATGAATAAATGATAGGTAGGGGGTGTATCATCTATTTCTCTCTATTCAGAGATTGTCTGCTTACGTATTTTTTTCATAGTTATACAATATAAGGAATACAGAAATACCGTAACATAAAAATAGTAAGAATGTCTCATCATAACACACTAGCCTAATGCAAAGTCATGAAAATTATGTACTATTAGGTATGCATTTTACAAAAGTATCGGTGGAAGTTAAACCAAGCACCCAGTGTATATGAATTAGCTTATATGGGCTTAGTGGATCTTTAGTTGCATTTATGAATTCATATCACTCAGCATTACGTCTATACAATCTAATTATAGTATCAAACTCGCTAGATTGCAAAACTTGTATTTCAGTTACCTAGAATAAATTGGGCCATCTTGACATCTTATACAGTGTCAATATGAAAATGCTATGTAGACATACTGAAAAATTACCTGAAAGAATTGACACTAAATTGACCTCAAATTGAAATGGAAATTTCACCTGAATAGTACATGAACTGAAGGTCTAGATTTGTTCACAGCGGGTGTTCGGCTGAACGAAATATAGCTTGGGAGAGCGTTCAAAACATACAAAGAATGATGCATGTCTTTCATAGCGAGAGTTTACAGGCATGCTCAGAAAACTTGGAACATTTCCAATATTTTCAAACAGAGAGTCTCTGTTTTAGAATGTCTTTTTACACTGAACCAGGAAGCACACAGCCACGCCACAAGATAATTGTTGTGACGTAACTTACACTTGACGTTCTCAATTTCGTTTACAATGACAGTTTAACTACTTCGTTCAATTACCATAGGTATCTATTACCCGGTATCTACACAGGCAGAATTGTCAACTTGACCTGAAATATTCTTATCAGGTCGATGCAGGTCCATTTCGCACGAATTGTTTCTGGCCTATTTCATGTCAAAATCCGGTCAAATTGATCATGTGAATTCAGGTAAAATATTCATTACAATTTCTTGTCATGTTTTTCAGGTAAATTTTACCTAAAAAGAGCAAGAAAAGCCAGTTTCAGATAAAAAAATAAAAAATAAATGAAATTGACATGAAATTAATCTAAAATTCACATCAAGAATTAATCTTGTCAAATACAGGTAAACTTCAGGTCAAATTGATTTCAATTTTGTAGCTGAAATTGACTTTTTTGCTCTTTTCATGTCAAATTGACCTGATTTTGAAATCAAAACATTTTCCCTGTATTATATTACTTAACCCTATATGCCTCAAATGGCTAGCTGAGGAGGTTTTCTTGAAACGAATACCATTAGCGTAAAGCTTAAATAACATCAGTGATGACCTTTTCACCAAAATTAAATTCTGTGCAGCCAAACGATAGTATAGCAGGTGTATGCAATAGTTTGATCTTAAAAGGTAACGTACCGCTAGCTTTCGCTCTTTTTTCAGATAAACAAGATTAATGAATATGGTATTTCTTATTATTCTTACATAGGAAAAGTTATTGAATTTCCGTTAATACTACATTCAGGATATGAAACGTGATAAACATATCAAATAAAAAGAAATGTGCAGACACGTACGATGGTCCATGCTAAAACGTGGTCGACCAATTAGCAGGCAGACAGAATCTGCGAGAAAAAGGTAAAAACTGTATCAAAAAGCCGGTCAGTAAATTAAAGTGAACGTGTTCATCGATGAAGCCTTAGGCCAATTGGGATGTGTTTAAGGCGGGATATGGTGTATGCACCTTGACTGGGAGAACTGAATCGGCTTAGAGTAACACACAGCACGTTTATTGTGCAAATATTACCTCTGACGCAGTCGAAGATATAGTCGCTTTCTTTGAATACATTTCTTGAATTTGCGTATGCAAATAATGACGTAAATATGACCTCAACCCTGCTTCTGGTGAGATAAGAAGCAGTCGAGAAGAAAAGGTTTTGCACGTTTATAGTTGAAATAAATAAAGGTCATTGGGATCTTAAATATTTTCAACCTAATATGCCTATTTATGGAATTTTATGACTGCAATTTAAACTGGAGTTTTTCCGATAGATTGTGGCAAGGTAACTTTTAATCAAAACCTGCAATAAAAAAAAAATCTCCTTTGTATTTCCTAGACCTCTAGATGTCGTAACCTTTACACAAATCTTTAAATTACCAAAGAGAAGACAATCATGTGCTGGCTTCATGTATTAAAGTTATAAAACTAAACGTTATTTTTCAATATCGAAAAAGAACATCTAAATTGCATAAATACCATGAGTGAAAGAAAATTTTAAAGAGCAAGAATGATACCAAAATAGTTTCTGACTTAGTTCGGGTCCAAATAAAGTAGTTGTCTTTAATTAATATATCTTAGGATACATATCATCAGTCATTTGATCTATACAGTTCATTCGATTATAAAAAACATGGTGAAAGGTATGAATATTTACCTACCTCGAGACGATGGAAAACCCACACCCTTTGGTTTCTGAGTGGATCAGTTCTATGCCAAAACGAAGAACCAATGTAATGCAGTCGGGAACCGTCGGCACTTTCAGTAAACGAGAAATTTTCTCGGTCACGAAAGTGCTGACTGTTCCCGGTCGCACGTTTTGCAAGTTAGCTTACCTCCTGTAGAGGCGGGGTTTCGAGCGTAAAAGTGCGATTGGTAAAAGAAAATGTGACAGGATATAAGGGCAGTAACATCCGGAATTATGATATAGACAAGCCCGTAGCTGGGGCGCGAAGCCATTCTAGGGGGTACGGGGGCATGCCCCCCCCCCCCCCCCCCCCCCCCGGATTATGTTTAGATCTAGAAGCTCTGTCGTGCCATCTGGTGTTTTTTTAGGTACATATTTGAGTGTTTTAATTTATTTTACAGACAACATTTTTTGGTTGATTCATCACTTTATTATTGGAAA
This sequence comes from Mizuhopecten yessoensis, assembly GCF_002113885.1. Taxonomy (NCBI): domain Eukaryota; kingdom Metazoa; phylum Mollusca; class Bivalvia; order Pectinida; family Pectinidae; genus Mizuhopecten; species Mizuhopecten yessoensis. The sequence continues at coordinate 169,903 of NW_018406886.1, forward strand.
GCATCGCAAAAATTCAAATGTATTTCAAATGCGAAAGACAGCTCTCCTTTTTTCTCCGACAAAAATGTGTCGATTGTTTGAATAACCCGAAAATATCTGTTGCGTCATATCTCTTTCCTGATGAATCTAAATTAACTAGATATTTAAAATGTCGGAGCCAATATAAACAGATTAATTTCAGATATTTTGCCCTTGTGTCCCCCAAACCCTTTTTATATCGATGTTTTGATATATGTATACATATGTATACAGTATCTCTACTGAAGATAGGCCTAGAACTACTCTGAAAAAAATACTTTATCAGTTCATGACAGGGACAAATGAAGGGCAGGCCTATATAATGTCACAGATTAGCAAAAGCTACGTGTACGTGGCTTTTTTTCTGACTTTTGAGGCTTTGCCTTTTTCATATTACATTTGCAGGCGAAGTGAATGTAAAACTCAGATGGATCCTATACGCGCATATATCCGCCATAAAACCTATAACAATAATGCTAGTAACAAATCAATCTACAATTGTTATTCGGAAGACCTTTAATTGGTGAAAAAAATTACACAAAAATACATCCATTTCGGCCTCGCTTGTATTCCCGATATCACGGGTAGCAACAGTCAGACTCAGTTATAATTATAATTGTCATGTCGGTTGTACATGTTTACTACTTTCTGGCACCAAACAATATATAGAACTTCATTATTTCTGAGATTGTGACAATTATAATTTCCCTGCCGAGCAGAGCGAGGCGAATTCTTTTTTTCTGAAGATGTAATACTAAACTTGTTCAATCACTCTCAAGTGTAGAAAGCTAGAATTTATCGGACATTATTTCCACTGTCAAACAGATCGAATAAGGCATAGAATAGTTTTCTGAGTTTGCGGTATTATTCCAGGTTATATTTTATAACATAGAGTATTTATATTTTATGATGGCCGAGCGGAGCGAGTGTTAACAAATGCTATGAAACAATGGTAAAAATGTAGGTTTTTGGTTAAAATGTTGATGTTTGTGTCATGTGCATGTATTTTAGGCGAGGATTTTGGTAATTAAATATTGGTTTAGTTTGTCATAAAAACGAATTATGATTTGACTGTTGNAAACTTTTGGAAACCCCCCCAGCTTTGCCTCTGGATCCGCCACTGAAGGTGGATGCTTTACTGTCTTTGAAATTTACATTTTTTAACAGGTATAATAAATCACTCCTGGTGATCATGTGTACATGAAACCACAGGTGAATATACAGGTTTATCTATCATGAAATGGACTCTACCTTTGAAATAACAAGTTACATATATATACCTAATTCCAACTGATGGTTTTATCCCCTCTCCACGAACAGGGTGATCACCACACCGTGACATGAAAACAATACAATTAGGTAGACAGTCCGTTGAGCCTTCACCACTGACCTGACTGGAGACCCTACTAATATATATATAAACAAAGGAGGGTTAATCCCCTATTGTTTAGAGCATAAGTAGTGGACTCCTTGTTTTGCTTGCCATAGAAAATCATAGTTCACATGATGGTTGATATTAGAAGAAAATCCCATTTGAAAAAGAGGAAAATCTTCAAAAACCTAAGTCCAGATTATTTTTGGACACAGAAAAAAGGGTGTCGCCCGGGCAACTAGGGCAACACCCTGGGTCCGCCACTAAGACTGATCAGAACTGTGTTCGGTCCGGCATTAGGCCTACTAGGCCCTAATACTAATAGCCGTTTTAGACTCATCGATGCCTAAGTTGATGTCGCAGGAGGATATTGTTTCATGTGAACCTATACAGCTGTTTGGAAGATGTCATGTATCAACTTGATCTTCGAAGATGATGCGGGTTTTCGTCGGATTTGCAGCCATGCATGTTTCCGATGTTGACAACTTTAAAAATACTAATAATAAAATCGGCATCAGGTACCCTAGGTTGGAACTTCCGGATACGTAATGATTGTCGGCTGTCGGTTATACAGTTAAATCACGCACTTAGATAACAATCTAATTCCGTGGTTAAATTTAATATATTTTTCAATTGAACCACACATCATTTAATCACTTTTCCGAACTACAAAATAAATAAATAAAAATATAATAGTATATTTGAATTTTTGATGTGCATGCAACTGCTTATTTGCTTACGTGGCACCTACGCGCCTGAATAGATCTCATGTATACAACTAAAGATGATAACTGATATCTTGTTAGCCGACTACTCAGTTACGTGTGCAAATGGTGGGGTAAAAGCGATTTATCAACCAAAGAAAAAGTTTATTTGATCTTAAAACTAGCAATGATATGATAATTCATCAACTTTAATCAATTTCAAATCAGTTAAGATTAAAACCGGTGACTGTCTCATATCCAGGACTTAGTGTCTCGTTACCACAACATCATATTTTGTTACAGCGATATAGTATCCGGTTTAAAGTTATAACCAAATGTGACTGTTCATCCAATGAAACATGACAACAAACAAATTCGTCCCTATACGTAGTTTTTGAAAGGAAGAAATACTAAATTCATTATGTCATGACGAAAATAGATATACTTGTCAATGTTAATATTAAAATCCGCAAATTCCTTTCAGTGTTAATGTTAAAAATCTGCAAAAATGATATCAAAAACTGTCAATGTTATCGTTTAAATTTGAATTTATGATACTGAAATGTTCATTTAAAATGATACATAGCTTGTTCAAATAAATGACCTTCATCCATTTTCAAAGTCACAGGGGTCAAATATGTTAAAATCGTTTAACGACTTTTCCCAAGAACTCGGAAAAGAATTCTCACTATAGGTCTATAAAATCAAGAACACCTAATAGCATTCCACTGCTATATATTTGTAGAGACACATCACTTTAATGTGTTCGGATGATTAATTTTGCTTTGGAAACCTGTGTTTATTATTGGTAACAATTAAATCTTTCTCATTACCCATTGGCTAACGTTAACCATCCTTTGAGCAACCGGAGCCTAGGCCTGCAGTCCATGTTTTGTAGTTTGATTTAGACTGACTTAATTAACGAAAGACTTGCCAATTGATGGGCACATCCAATTCGGTTGATATAGATCTCCATTCTTTCTGTTGAAATCTTCTTTAAGTTATCGAACCGAAACCAATCAAACGATAAGGTTTGAAAAGCCTCACTTTGGAAGGTTCACCGTGGCTCATAATGCTTTAGCACCCCAAGAAAGAAAGGCCTATTATCTTTTTGAAGTATATAGAATCAAAGATTATATGCTTAATACTGAATCTAAAACACAAAGCAGACAGAAAAGAACGAAGACAGAAAATATAGGAAAATATGAAGATTCCAAGTCGTGCAATAGCCCCTATCTACTGCCCTAGCAGATACATTTTAAACTGGGTTGATAAAAACACAGTTTGTGTATAATGGGTTTTAAATATATTTGGATCGCTAAAAATGTACAAAATTAAAGGAGTTTTGGAATTGTATGATCAACTCTTGCATGAGATAATTATTCAAGAATTACACAATGCATTTTATGAATCTTCTAAATGTGACTTAAACAAACACCTCGTTGATAATTTTCAAATTCAATTTTACTGAACAAAGCCCCTAAAGTTTCGTTTAAAATATAATGAGTGAATACCGCAAATTGAGTCTGGTTGTTACAATGCCGTCACAAGAGGCCAAAGAATATGTACTGTTTGTTACAAAAATGATGTAGAAGATGAAATGCATTCCATACTTCTTTATCCAGCATATTCTGAATGAAAAAAAACCACATATTTAAAACAGTGTTATTATCGACATCCAAATGTTCATATGTTTATTAAATTATTCTCCATCTATTAACACTATAACCTGATGAAAAGTTGCAACTATTTGGAAACGAAAATCTCTCTCTTGCTGAAAATCAACTACTCTTTATTTGCGTTCAAAAAACTATCAAAGCTACAAAGCGTTTTTAATCATTAATACACATATATTTTTACGTCATATATATTATACATGTATATACAACGTGCCGGGAATTATTGAAACTATTTCATAAGATGATCTTGAAATTTGAATCTTTTGTACTTATATTTGTTTTACATGTCTCTGGCAAGCGCCCAGCACCCCACCCCTCCCTATCACCCCCTCCCTCTCCCATTGCCATTAATTTTTACTATAACGTTAGATCTAAAACGTTATAACAACATACTGTACATCATTACAATGTAATTTCTCTTTAAAGAAAGTGGATAAAACATAAGCTTTAAGCTTGTTTCCATATTTCTGTATGTTCTTATGTAAATTTGTTTACATTGGGTGTGAATTGAAAGAAATAAAATAAAGTTTACACTAAATTATTCTCATGTAAAATCATCAAAATATTAAGTTAACTAGGCAAATATTTATTGCATGCAACCGCCAAAAGAAAAACCACTGTGGCGCAGTAAAATGTATATGGTAAATGTGAATAAAAATTGTCCTCCGTCATCTTGTTTATTATACTTTATTATGAATCATTTGCCATGTATTGAATAACCTATATGCTGTATTGCATTTGGTCAATAAAAAACCTGAACTTGAAACTTGAGTGATGACCTTTGTGTGAAATCGAACTACGGTTAGGGAAAATACGGAAAGGAAATCAAAGCATAATGGACGGTCTCACCCAGATAAATTTTAATATCCCGGCATCCTCCAAAAAATAGGATATTAAAATTTATTTAAAAAACAACAACTTGCAAAATAGAATGTCGTTGTAGATTATATCTGTTTACATTCCTACATATCACTCACCTGTTGGAATTCACACCCTTTATATACACAAATGTACTTGTATTTATAAAGAAGAAGAAAAATACGGCATTACCGAGAAATAAAAAAATATATATTGACATTCAGAGAACCATCCGTTGACACTATGTGGCTTACAAACCAACATTACTTCCTGATGGGATCTACGCTTGATCAATGTTCACTGTGTTCACCGTAACATCGTACACGCCCATTTCTCTGTCAACTTTCTAAAAGGATCTCCCGTTTCATGATGATCAGTGGCACACATGTCTCCTGCACCCTTCCTTAAATTACATACATAACGTAACTATTGTCACTCGTGTATCAATCACCTGCGTAGAATTACACAAAAAACTATTTATTTAATCTCGGTAATGTCCTCCCTCGTATACTCGGCATGGGGAAACATTTTTTGACCTTATGTTGGATTCCGAGTAATTTTTATTCAGACCGGATCATTCAAAATATTTCCTAATATCAAGTAAGGCGAATGTTAACTTACAAAAATAGAATTCAAGAAATAATGTATAGGAGCTTACACAAAATGCATTCTAGGTCAACAATTTGAAAAGTTTAGTAAATGCAAATGGTGATTCACTAATGGCAGACAGATTGTTGAACACTTAAATTATGCTTATAGATGTAATGGTTGTAATAGTAATCACCCCTCAACCCTATTTCCACAAAGTAAACCCCAACTTGCCATGTGACATACTATGAAAATAATTTTCCTAGTCTGCAAGATAACTGACCCATTTTCCCCATGTCATAAATAGGGTAGTACACACGTTCAATAAAATCTAAAGGTTCTCCGATTGATCAAAACCGGCGTTGGAACCTATTCCCACACCGCTACAGATACTGCTTTTATTCACTATATATATATATGATACATTTACATAACGTATTTGAAATGTTTATTTTGTCATTATCATTTTCATTTCATTTTAAAACGGTTCGCCATCGAAAACAAATCTGGAACTACTTTGCACTGCGCGGAACGACAATACTATGACCGGAGTACTTTGGTTTTTACCTGTATGGAGTCAGCTGATTACACATAATTGTGTTTGATTTTTCTTCTTCAAATTACGAATTTTATGTGATAAATAGAACCTTATATTCGTGTCCATGTTATATTGAATTGATTAAACGAGTTCAATAATTTGATATGACGATCTCCTAAATCCTGGAGCCATATCAAATTATTGAACTCGGTTTCAGTAATTCAGTCAGTAATGAATTGAATCGCACGGTTAACCATGAAGCTTTCTGATTTGAAAAAAAGAAAGAAACTATGCATCTACATGTAGTTCCTTTCATAACATTCACTATCATAAAAGCGAAGGTTGTTTTGAACACTAACAAAATTTGAAAACATATTTTGCGAGCTTTCGAAAACGTCTGTTTCCTTTGTCAAGCCAATAGTGTAAGTGACGGGTGTCTCGGCTCTAAGCCGCTGAAAACAACTGACTAAGCCACAGTGTGTGCCGAATCAATGAAGTCAGCTGTCAGAAACTATTGAGACATCTTTTCCAAATATCACCCTAATACTGCAGGCAGGCAGGGTGACGGGAAATATGTTTGCCCATTCTGCCCCTTAACAAGTCTCATTCCGAACATCACTGTCGTTATCAACACGTGTAACAGGAGAGAGAGAAATACAACGGCCAGACCGGGGTTCGAACCCGGTACTCTCCTAACAAGACTATAACCAATAAAACTACATGTACCTGGTCGCCAACGATCGACCAGTCTAGTTCCGGAACATGCCTCCCTCCTTTAAAAAAAATCCCCTTCGACCCCGAAGACAAACGAGACCCTATACCACTTTCCGTGGGAATATTTCGTTGGGCGCCAAACGTAACAGGAGAAAGAGAAATGCAACGGCCAGACCGGGGTTTGAACCCGGTACCCTCCGACCTCGAGACGGATGCTCTAACTAATTGAGTTACATTGTGCTTGGTCGTCGGCGATCGACCCAGTCCAGTTCCGCTACACGAACATGGTATATATTATAAATTTAAATATAATGTTTTAAACATTTAACGCTCATTTGAACAGCACTGGATGTTACCAGAAAACACTTCATCCTCAGCTACGTAAGGTATCTAGTTTACCTGACCTTCGGTTATGACAATGCTAACGCTCTTCAGATTATTTTTAGCCCGAGTTTCCTCTGACCCTGACACCAGACTGAGACATTTTGACGGATAGATGTCTGGTGTGGGCAGACATCTATCTGTAATAAAGGAAACTCGGGCTATAGTTTTTTTGCGATTTCGTAAGGCCACAATCATCTTGATATTAGGAGGATATTTAGATAACCTCACATATAAGGTGTCAATATGTATCATTCAGCCTGATAACAAAAACGGTTGACATGCAATAATATCGATGAACTTTTTTAATGACAGCATTAACTCTGTTACATGCACCTGATTATACGGACTATGGTGAATTTGCTTTGTATCGCTTTTATAAATAAAGACTTCTTAAAGCAAAACAAAATGCGGGAAGAATCTCAATCAAGACGACTCAAAAAAGCCAACGAATATATGTCAGTTCGAAACAACGTGATACAGCGAGGAAAACACCTATTTACCGTGCATTTGTTTATCCTTTCCTGTTATAGTAATGTGTAATGGATAAATATAGTATAATAGCGTATATATATCTTGTGTAAATGAAATACAAAATATCTGGTGTTTGTTTATACATACACAGTAGTAGCTAACAATTTAACGAAATGTGAATCTTGCAGTGTCGAGGCAAATGAACAGTGCTGTTTTCTCTTTAATTACTAGCATGTAAATATGTTCTAATATTGTGTATTAGTTGATGCAATATTTATAATTTCTTTACCGAGAGGATATAAAGAAATATGTCTATCTATTTGTTAGTTCGGTACAACGTGAAACAACGAGGAAAACACCAGTTTACAGTGCATTTGTTGATCTTTTCATGATTCAATGTATTTTCACATTTTGTTGGACAATCAATTCCACTATTTTTAATAAATGTTACGAATCTATACAGTATCTTATTAGGGAATCATCTGCATAATGTATAACACGTATATATGAAATATGAACAGGTCGATATTATACCCATTAACCTGACACAGATCTTTTAAACACAAGAAGTCACGTGACCATGCCGCGCTTCATGGGTAGTAGAAGCAGTATGGTTCATAGCCACACTTACTTTACAATTGTATATACAGGTAATGAACTCAAAACACCCCGATCTAATTGTCGGTGCGCTCTCAACGATAAAAAACCCAGAGAAGACCGAAAAATACAGAAAGAAACGTTTACCTACATTTAATCTTAATAAGGCGGGATTCTCGGTCTGAAAGATAACATTTCTCCAAACAGATATACACATCAGTTCTATACAGCCACACAATAGGTTCTCCTTGAAAAAAGTTTTTAATCCATTCAATTCAATTCAGCTGTAGAATTATTCTCTTTCACAATACAATGTATAGAGAAACATATTTACAATACATTATACAGTAATTGTAGTGTTCGTAGTCGGTAGTCGAACACAGCTAAGTAAAGGGGCCCGTAGGCACTGTAATAACAAACAACAGACATTAAAACTCTGCTTTGTATAGAGTTTTCGAAAAACCGAAATTCGGGTCGAGTTCAAACAAGAACATATCATATAACGCATTCACTATGTATTTGTGGTGCATTCGCTGTAATTCTAACAACGGGTTCTTTTTTTGGCAAATGGGATAAATAGAACATGCATTCGCGCGCATTTATTGCCTAAAAAATCTTTATTATTTCCTGATCGAAAAAGGAAGGTTACATCACCGACATGGGAGATTAGTGTATGTACATATACTGAGTTATGAGCATCTAGTCAAGCATTTTCTCAAGGTGCTGACTCAGGATTTCCCACTAAAACCATATAAGCATCACTCACACGATGATTCTTTTGATTGGCACTTACCATGGCGGTCACGTCAATTTCTGACGTCGTAGGGGTTTTACCGCCATTTTTAAGTAACTATGATATAACATTCTTTGAAAAACAGTCAGATCCTTAAAAGTTTGAAAATCAAGTAGCATCTCTGAATTAGATACGAATTTTCACATACAGCACTTCCTTGTAGCACTGGAATGTCAAACTTTACATAGTTACTAACACGATTTGAAAGTGATATGTCTAGTCAGGTACGCGAGGGGAAAAACATCCCCTTCATTATGTTAACTTTTGACTTAGATTGATAAAGTCAGGAAGTTGTAGAATAAACAATTGTTTTACTGACGAACGGACGTGATACGGGCGGAAAGAGCGCTAGAGGTTCGGAACAAATAACGGAGCGTATACAAAAAATGACAAAATCAAACTGCATAGGTTGTGACGTCATGTCGCAGAAAAAGGGAAGAGCAAATTTTACATACATTTTAGTAGCATGTAGACAAGTTATGTAACAAACCTTTTACCCTTTTCGTGACTTTTATACAGAGTTTATAACGCATGTTACTAGCTAGTTATATGCAGATAGGTTGCATTGCACCGATTTGAGCTACCTGTATGCAGGTTATAACGTTAACCCGTCCCACATGTGAAATGCACTGTAAGATTAAAAGGTGTGTACATGTATTTGAAGTCGGGTATCGTATGACAAGAGATTGCTGGTATCTGCTTTGTTTAAAAAATCATACACATGTCAAGATCTTTATAGATTAAACAGATAGATAGACGATTTTTTAAACTGAATTCTGTTATGAACTCCAGTGCAACAACACAACACTGGTTACGTACCACCCAAGTCAAGTATTGAGGAAAATGGTCGAATGAGAGCTTGCGCGACAGCAGTAGCGTCAGCGACTTCAGCAGCGGGCTTCACGAGAACTGAGATGCTATGACGTCATTTTTCAGTACTCATTTACATCATTCAAAAGACTCGTCGGCAGGGACTTCTTACTAAATGTTTACCATGATGGAAAACAACTTCAAACAAAATAAGATAGTGTTCAGATATGTAAATATAACACATGTAGGAGAGTGATAATACAAATGTATTATTGTAACTGATAAAAACAATTACAAAATCATCAGAAAGGAAGAAAAAGTGAAGGAAAACGACCACTGTATTTGATACATAAACTGTAAATATATATACTCAAACACAAAAAGAAACGCATCTCTGTTCAGAAGGAGATCAGAATCCAGGAGTTTGAGATTAGAAAAATGAAACCTTGAAACCTGTTGAGATAGGTTGTCAGGGTGGATGGACTAGATGCTATATGAAGGAGCAGAAACTAACATCTGACATTATTCACCACCAAAGTTGAAATTCCCAATGCGATCTGTCAACGACACTTAACCGTTGTACCTACAAATTACGTTAAGACACCTCCATGTTCTTTGTGTAAAGAGCAAGAGACTTTTGAACAGCAGTTGGCAGACATCACGTACTCAAGATCGCTACACACGGAGACATAGCCAGGATTTGAGAGAGTTGGGACACACTGGAGAGAAGGGCGAAAAGACGAAAAGAAAGGCAATCAAGTCCCAACTAAGGGATGGCAGGAAGAAAGGTGAAATGGAATGGAATTGCAGGGAAATGACAAATGTATTTGATGCATGTTTATACAAATATTACTTCTTATTTCATACAAAATTGTAAGATTAATTAGATAGCCTGGCTCAGACAGCCTAGGTTCCCTATCTACCGTGGCTGTTCCATTGCCCTTAAAACAATTTAAGTTGTCCTCATTCACTGTCATTATCATTATTGTACCGGGGAGAAAAAGATATACTTTTATAATTGATGCAAAACAATTTTGACTGGTCGGTTAAGAAGTGGTAGTGATATTGTATGACAGGGATTGAAAGGATATTTTGAGATGGATGAACCCGTTCGTGACATTGCTTGGATTCTACCTAGATTTACATAGCGAGTGTTGTCAATGAAGCAGACGACACTCTTACCTTCTTGGAAACCTGGTCTTAACTCCTATTAATCTTTTCAGTGGTCTTCTTGTAAGTTATCGGTTTGTTCATACTTTGCCCTAATTTTATCGATTTCGATTTCGAATTGCACTTTGATTGACACATCGGTATTCACCATGTTGACATTTTAAATCGATTTTCTACATGAATGAAATATTGTACCATTTCATGTTGGGGGGTTTTCGGCTATTTTCTAAGGAAAATTTCCGTTAGTTACTTCATGCAGGCGATCGGGAAATATATTGTTTATATCCTATTACTTTTTTTATTAATTAGAAGTGATAAAAACGACTGGTCCTTAGCAAAACAAATGACTGCTGGAATATCTACAAAGACCGAAGGTGACTTGATCAACATCTACTTGAAAGACATTGCTTCATTGCTGGTCTATTGAAAAACATTCACATAGAATCACACTTAGCTAATGCATCAATATTTATAGATTTAATTGTGACTTCACTCATCCATCATCCCTCGATTAACGCCAGTTGTACTTGTGAGCGTAGTGATTCATAAATGAATTTTTTACTTTAATCATTCCGCGGTAAAAGTCATCTGAAAATTAAGACGTTATAGCATTTTATTTTTAAGATCATTCTTGTTTTTCCCCCAAAGGATCCAACATCAATCCAAAAGGAAAACAAACATGTGGAATATTGAAATCGGGATTTCCTTTTGTTGCTACAGTATCTGCAAGGAAATTGTACAGCGTATCTGTATCCTGTTCTAGAAATGCAGATTTCTGGATTGACATACATTTTTAAGTGAATAAAAGAGAAAAATGTCATGAAGATAAAAAACGAGAAAAATGGGGTGAACTTTCTTTTTTGTTCAGGTTATTAATGCATTAAGTCGACGTTGTTAAATTTACCTGTAAGTTTAAAAGTAATATTGTCGTAATCCCCCTGATGACCTTATAGCAGACAATTTCCTTGTTGATACTTTACCCGGATTAGTTTAAGATATATTTGGTGATAAAATAGAGCGATAAAGACGATTTGTACATGTACGGTATCTTTCAGGGACATCTGTATTGCATTTTTATGTAGCGGATATCTCACAATGTACATAACATGTTCAAGGTTAAAACCTGTTCTAATTCCCAATCACAAGTTGTAAGTGTATGGTAAACAAAAATATGAACAAATAACTATCGAATGTTCTTATATAAACGTGTAATTCTAAATACTTATAAGTAAAACTCTTTGAACTTTCCGATACATCTATATAGCTTCTTTATTTCTCAATCTTCCCCCCCTC